>NC_081542.1:33058798-33082534 GCF_901000735.1 Corylus avellana
CTGCTTGCATTTCTTTAATGAAGCGATCCCACCCAAACCCACGACGACCTTCGGGGATGATGATTGAGCCGCATCTCTTTCTTCCATCGAATTCCTCCACAGTCAGGAAGTAACCATGCCTATTTGAGCTCTTCTGTGCAATAATTCTGGGGTATCCAGCTCTAGATTGATCCCAGAATACCTCAGAGCTCTTCACTGCCACCAAATCATCCGCTACTTTCACCAACCAGGCTAACTCATCCTTTTTAAGAAAGATGGACCTTGTGATTCTGTAGCTCCTTTCAAAAATTCTCACTCCTGATGCCCCTTCCTTGATCAACACCTCAAACTCCTTGGACTCCACCTTCCACCTCCTCGGTCCAGCCATGACACAAACTAACACTAGCTCCAACCACCCTACACGCGCCCTCACGCGCCGTCACAGCACTCACAGCACTCTCACAGCACTCTCACAGCACTCTCACCATAATTTCACAAATATATAAATCAAAAATCCAGCTCCAAACTATATAACTAAGAAGGGTCATAGCATAAATCAAAAATCAAAGCTATATAACTAAGAAGGGTCATAGCATAAATCCTGTAAAAGAGTGACTTTAGAAAATAAAATTGAAGATCCAAACTCGTCTTCTTGCAATCATTGAAACTTCGAGCATTTTTTTCTTTCCAAATGCACCATGTTCAAAAGGAATGGATTACATTCCAAACAATATCAATATTATTCCGATTGACCCTTCCTTTAAGCCAAATAATCCACCACCAACCCCCCCCAACCCTCCGGTGTCTTGGCATAGCCCACTTTACTCCAAACATCCAAAAAACCATATTCCAAAAATCTCTCACGACATCACAATAAAGAAAGAGGTGATCTGGAGTATTCCCACTCTTTTTACACATACAACACCAAAGATTATCCGAAATGAGGATTTTCCCTAACAAAGTTGTCCAGGTGAAAAAATCATCCTCAAAGAAGCCTTAGTCCTACAAATACTCTTCTAAGGAAAGGAGTCAACATTGGGAAGAAGAATTTCATAGAAAGTTTAGAACTCAAAAGATAAGTCTTTTCGAAGGAATCCAACATAACTTATTGTCACCTCCCAAACCATCCTAACAGAATACAACACATTGAAAAAAAAAAAAAATGCACCAATCTAATAAATTTAATGTCCCAATGTACCACATCATTGTGAGCAAATCAAACGTCCCCCCCAAGCATCTATTTTCCTTGCAAGGCAAAATAACTCCAAAAAAGTAATCTTCAAAGAACGATCCCCACACCAAACGTCATGCCAAAACCTAGTTCGAGATACACCACCCACCTCAACTCTAACAAAACTAAAGAAAGCATCCAAATACATTTTAAGTTAAGTGCATTGCTTCCTCCTAGTATATTTCCAAAGACTCACCCCATAAGTCCCAAAGGCAACATTAGTGCACCAACCACCCACCAAACTACCATATTGTTTATCCACTACTTGATGCAAAAAAGTCTCTTCACAAACACTTTTCAATAGAGCCTGATTGAAATTAAGCAAACTTCTAATCGCCCAACCCTCCAAGATGAAGAGTACAAACCTTCTTCTAATTAACAAAATGGAAATTAGACTCATTATCCAAACCACCCCCACAAGAAATCCCACTGCAATTTTTCTAACCGATTAACTACACCAACCGAAATAGGGAAGAGGGAAAGGAAACGGGTAGGACGGTCGGAGAGAGTGTTCATAATCAACAATACTCGACCACCCTTAGACAAGTAGAGTATTTTCCACCAAGCTAATCTTTTCTCCATTTTCACAATGATTGTATCCAATATAAATTTAGCTCCAAACACAGCACCAAAAGGTAGGCCCAAACATTTCATGGGCAAAGACTAAACATTGCAACCCAGAATATGAGTCAAACCACTCATGTTCAGCACATTACCAACAAGAACCAATTCAAAGTTAGCCAAGCTAATCTTCAACCCTAAAGCAACCTCAAAACAAAGGAGAACAAATCTCAAATAACAAAAACCCGGTGCATTTCAACAGAAAATGAGGGTATCATCAGCAAAAGGAAATGTGAGACAAATAAAGAATCATCATTCCTAGACCCCACCGAGAAACATGAGATAACCCCCATTCACAGCAGCTAACATTATTCGACTCAAAGCTACCATAACAATCATAAAAAGGCAGGGGCAAAGAGAGTCGCGATGTCTCATACCACGAGAACTATGGAAAAAATCATTAGGTGTACCACTAAAACATAATAGAGAGCCAACCTGTAGAGATGCAGTGCGCAATCCACCTCTGCTTTTCTCCCCAAAGTCGTCTCCTTAACATGTATAATAAAAAATTCCAACTAACGTACAATAAGCCTTCTCTAATTTCAATTTGTACAAAACTCCTTACTGGCCTAATTTGAGACGACTATCTAGGCATTTATTGGCAATGAGAGTAGAATATAAGTTATGTTGACCTCTAATAAATGCATTCTAAGCCCTTGAAATGATATTCTCCAACACAGTTCCCAATTTTTCTGGACTTTGTTTAAGATTACCTAAACTTCTTTCAAATAATTTTCCTAACCTTCTTGATTGTGGCAATTAATAGGGGTAGAAGTTACTTAAGTTTGAAAACACGTGGTTAAAAACTGACGGATTTGTTGAGGAGATGCGGTACTAGTGGAACTCTTACTGCTTTCAAGGGTGCCCCAATTTTGTCTTAGCTCAAAAGCAAAAAGCCCTAAGAGTGGACTTAAAAAAGTGTACTGAATTGGAATTGGTAATGTTGAAAAGAGAAAAAAGGGCTCTTCTTGATGAGCTTCAAGATCTAGATGTGGCCAAGGAGCAAATGCCTCTGTATGTGGAAGATAAATTAAGGATGATGTTACAGTAGAGTTGGAAAAGACTACTCCTTTGGAGGACCTGTCTTGGAGGAAAAAGTCGAGGGTGTTACAGCTTAGAGAGGAGGATAAAAATACCAAGTTCTTCCACTAGATTGCTAATTCTAATAGAAGATGCAACACTATAGAAAGTTGGTTATCAATGGTGTTACTTCCTCTAATTCAACTTATATTAAGGAGCATATAATTCATTTTTACTCTCAGCTCCACTCTAGGAATGAGCATTGGCGCCCAGATGTGGATGGTCTCTCATTTCAACCTAGTAGTGAAGAGGAGGCAAACTGGGTGGAGCAAGCTTTCAAGGAAGGGAGCTTTCGAGGAAGCGGTCTCCCATTTCAATCTCTAATGCACACAAAACACCCGAAGACACTTTGCTCCCCAAGTTGTTTGTTGTGAATTGCCATAGGACCCAGCCTTCTCTTGCAACATCGGCACCCATGGGGGATACACCCAAACCAAAGGAGAGAACACCACTATTAAGAAACCCAGGGAGATTCACTTTCCCTCCACTACCATACAATGATTGAAAATACACTACGAACTTCTACAGTTTAACCACAAAACCACTCCAACCCCTACCACCTCTCCTGAAACCATCCCTTCCATACTCTGCAACTGCCAAGAATCTACCATCACTATCTGAACCACGCTCCTCCTCAAACGAGAAACTCAAAAGTCTTGGATTCGATGAACAACCAACTTGTTTTCACCATCCAACAAGCCACTTGAGCTATAGAAACAATGTCGACGGCGAACAAAGAGGAGAGAGAGGGGGGAAGAAGAGAGAGAGAGAGAGAGAGAGAGATCACGTCGGGATGCACCTTCACGTGTCGACAGAGCTCACCATTCATAGAGAATAATAACATTATTTGAAATCAAACAAAAATTATTATATTTTAAATTTTAATAATAAGAAAATAAATATAATGATTTTTTTATTATATTACTTAATATATATATATATATCCTACAGGTATGTGGTTAGCACAATATCTTACGAAATTATATTAAGAAAATATAAGTATGCTACTAAATTGTACTATATTAAAAGATATAACAAAACACATGAAGTTGTTCTTTTGAGCCCAAATTTTTCATTCAAAGCCATAATTTGTGGACAAAAAATAGCTACAAAAATAGTTTGTAGCTAATTCCTACAAACCATTCTAATAAATTGCCAAGTGTCCTTTAACATGTAAAAAGCACATGTTTTTTTAATAGCATGTGATTCCCGCATGTTTTAGGAACGCATGTCACTTTATTAGACTAGCTTGTAGCTACATTTTGTCCATAATTTACCTACATGGACTTCAATTTACATTTTTATTTTTTTTTTTTTCATTTCTCATTTTCTTCCCAAATTTTTAATACATTTTCTGAACGAACATCTAAGTGTCCTGTATCATTTACATGTTGTCCCACATATAACTAACTAGGCTCAGACACTAGAATGTAGAATAACACCTCTTGTTAATATATCTCACATTAGAATAGCACCCATTAGCTTTGGTGAATCAAGTTCCAGAACTAAAGTTTGAAAAGTATTACACAAAGAAGATGGAAGGCACTGACCTCCATAAAAATTGGTACATAGTCCTTATGCACCTTTAGAACAACAGCCTTGTTACTCGTCTCAGTACAAAATGTAACCCAGTTCAAAGTTAGGGATCGCACAAGAGGAACTTTGTTTTTCGTTGCAGTCCTAATATCTGCAATAAATAGCATTCACTGTAATCAACATTAATTCACAATTACCATACCATGTGTCAAGAATAAAACACCAAGGAAAAACAATTTATTCCATGAAACCACCTTGTAAAAAAACAATAACTAGTAGTCTTTAATCAATTGTTAGAAGTAAGATCTGTACAAAAAAAGCAGTAAAAATATTTAAAAATAAAAGATCAATCGATACTGGAAGTGGTTTTTGAAAGAAACAGAAAATAAAACCTGCCTTCAAGAATATCAACAAGATTTAAGCATCCAGCCTTGTGCATTGATTGCAGAGTTTGAGTAAGTGATTCCATCAATGTAGGTTTTTTCTCTTTCAATTTTTCCTATGCAAGAAGAAACTTGTTATATGGAAAAAATTAAGACTTCAATGGCCACTTTTCTCACGTATAGTAACAAAAGTTAACAATTCTGTTTGTACATAGGATTCACAAAAACCTCAATGCACAATCAACATAACATAATTAATTGGAGATATTTTTAAGGCTACAAATTGTCAGAATACAAATGGACAGATTTTCCTCATGAATGAAGTTTTTTATCAATTTAAAAAATGTGAGACATATTTTGAGAGTTGCAACATTCACTTTCACATAACAACTTATGTGCAAGATATAGTTAAATCAAAAATAGCTATCCACCAAAGGAAATGGTAAAGGTAGCATCCAATGCACAAAAAGGGGATAAGATTGCAAGTATATTAAGGGGGAATAATAAAGCTTTGGTGTCCACTTATCTCCGGAGTGTATATCTACGAAAACTCATCTACAGTTTCTAGTGCGCATCAGATTTGCTCATGGCTCGGAAATTCTTTGAAAATAAATCTCTGATCAACAATACCACTAAGCTTAAAGCAAGAACCAACTCTAATATTAAATCAGTTTGAATCACAAGTCAAAACATTAGGGCATATTTGGTGCCAAGCTGTACAGGCATTATTATCAAGCACAGTTTAATCTGAGAATTCCTTTCATTACTTCTTTCACAATCAGGGAAGCACATTACATAAGAAAGAGCTTATGTGCCTAAAAAAAATTTACATTTTTTATTTGTTATTTCCCAGGAACATGTGACAATTGCAGTTCATTGTATTCACTTTTCGGCTCTTAATTCATCAATTTTTTTCACAATATATATATATATTCAATAACTAAAGATGCCCTTAAGTTTACCCTAACCACCACAAGATGACTCAGCACTCTAAAGAAACAAGGAGATATTGAAAGAAGACAGCAAGCCTACTATAATACTTTCCTATTCTTTTTCATATTAGAATAATGGCAAAGATGGAACAACTAGAGATGTGACAACATATATCATATATATGAATAGGCTTTTAAATTTTATTATTCCCCTTGTAAAAACAACATAATTGTACTTACAAGTAGAACTGGCAATAAGAAGCGTGAACTCCCAGAAAAATGCAATCTTAGACCACTGGCAAGATTGCCAATAGCTTGGATAGCTTCAACTGCAACAGCTATGTTCACATCCGTAATAAGCTGCAAGAAAAAACAGTTAGAGAAACTTTTATATGCCAAATCAACTATTGGCTGCATAGCAGCAATCCAGCAACAAGAAATATACACATCAGAAAATTTAAGAGAGCATATCACCAATTTAAAAATTAAGTTCTAGCACCCAACCATAAATGTGAGAAAAAGGAAGAGAAGACTTCTGCCACATTAGCAATAAAGAATAGCCATGATGATTAATTGAAACGATGGTGGACATGGTTTTGTTTACTGTCAACAATGCTCATGTACATATAATGTGAAGTAACTACTTCATTCAGATCACTTGGCTGCAGTCTTTCCTTATGCATTTGACCTTATACTTATCTTTTCTTTTCTTTTCTTTTTTTGCCATACGATCTTTTACTTCACTCTTCAAATTGCCAAAAAACAGTCAACCACAAACCACACAACAATTTTGATGAAAGCCACCTAACAAATTTGCTTTTCATCATGCAAATTAACAACCACATCAGTCCCAACTGAGGAATAGAGTCTTCTTCCTCGTCACATATGTTTCATTCAGAACCTTAATTATGATCCCCTTTGTGGTAGGTTGTAGATCTCCTAAGCCTTTAGAATGACATTTCCTGTGCTGTGGCCCCATTATAGGCATACACAAAAGATAGAAGTAAGGGGCTCCCAGCATGCAAGCATTCAAGGTGCTTCCCAAACTACTCCCATGCCCTCCTTAATTATTTCTCCATTAAGTAACAAAAACAACTGGGTCAGAAGGTTAAGCTTGGGAAGATATGGCTATAATGTCATTAGTTCATTGCTAAACACCATTCATTCTATATAAAATAAAACACAAGAGGCTCCAAACGAGCAAGAAACCCAAATGATACAGCAAGACCACCGACAAAACCACACACCCAAGAAGCCCTCAAAACTATATAAAATAAAATATAATTCTAAAACAATGGTTGGATCAGTAAAACTCATGTTTCCTTCAATGAAATAATTGTAACACACCTTCTTCAATGTCCGACAAACTTCTGTAAAATCACCAGGTGCTATTCTTTTCGTAGAGGCAAGTTTCGTTAGCTCTGCTACAGCATCTTTTCGTTCGGACCATTTGGCAGCTTTCTGAAAAATATTTACAATGATACTTGCATAATGAAATAGTAAAATAAAAGAATCAAGACAAGTCCACCAATACAGAACTTAAAAAAAACAGTTTACTTGTCACCAAAAAAGTAAACAGAACGGGGATAAAACACTGACCACTCCATCCCAAAATCCCGACTTCTCAAGTGGAGTCAATATATCAACAGGATCAACAAGCTCATACTCATCTATTTCTGGAGGAGCTGTCAATCAAGATTATCAGGAAAAAAAATAGATAACATGTTTAAGTAGAAAGCATGTTCAAGGATCTTGCAGGATCTACCACATACCATCAGTTGAAGATTCTTTAGTAGGAACAGGACCCACAACTTCAGACATAGCTTCTTGTTCTGGCTCTTTGTCTTGCTCAGATCTAATAAATATACAACCATTACATCCATAAAAAGGGACCACCAAGAAATATGCTCACTTCATTTTTTTTAAATCATTCCTGGTATTGGGACTGATCATAAATAAAAAGAAATGTGCTTAACAAACCTGCAATTGGTACGCATCATAAGGTGCATTTGTTAAATGTGTAGTAAAAAATGCATTGAAACTCATTTTAATTTGATCCACTTTTAGCCTCCAAGGAACCATGATATAAAAAAATACTGAAGTGCACACGCATAGGAAAATATAATGTTAAAAAGCTTAACAGACATTGCATTTCACCTATGGCATAAAAGAAGGAAATTAGGAATGCTGCCATAAAATAAGGAAAATATGAATGCTATAGTCCAAGAAAGCCTTTGGTCTTAGAAATCTAGGCTCCGTTTGATAATGTGTTTTTTTTGTTTTTGGTTTGACAAATCAGTTTTAAGTGTTTTGTAAGCATTTTGTGTTTTGGGTTACTTGTTAATGTTTTTGTTTTGAAAACAGAAAAGAAGGGAGAAGGAACAATCTTTAACAAACACTAAACTTCTATAAGGATCTAAGAATACAAACTTCAGACCGTCATTTGAACCCTGATCATGAGCAATGCACTAAATCAATTAGGAAATCTCCCCTCCCTCCTTCCCTCCATAAACAAAAAGGAAACTAAATTTGAGCCATTGACATATAAATTCAAACTAAAGACAGAATGTAACACATGAAGTCAATCAAGAGAAAAACAATGGTAACAGAGGAAAAAAAAAGGTACAAGGAACAAAATGGAATCCAGAAAAGGGAGTAGAAAGAACTTGAACGAACCCACATTTTAACATATTCAATTTGAAGAAACTTGCATGAAGCAAGTACATTAAACCTCAATATTAGACGAATGCTTCTTCACAAAAGAACATTCACCTTATTTTGCGAGATGGCTTAGCTGTTCCCGTAACATTTACAAGCTCAGCCTCCAGCTCTTTTTTCTTCAACCCAAATAGAAAAAAGAAAATAAAAAAGTTATTTTTATAATTTCCAGACAGCAGGAGAAACATAGACAAGCCAAAGATAGATATGAAAGAAAAAAAAAATCAAGCCATAGATCTAAAGAAAAGAGGAATGTGCACAAAGCCATAGAAATAGACAATTAATACATATCATACCATTGTATCCCGCATTTTCTCAAAGAGTATTGACTTTACAGGGTCCTTCCCAATCCAACGACAAAGCTCAAGAGTCAATCCTTTAGAAGATGCACGAACATTTTGATCTTGATGATCAAAGAGTTCAGGAAGCATCTTCAGAATTCTTTTCGGGGGAACAATTTTTGATCCGAAATCACTAACACAATCAGAACAATGACATTAAACTAATTACTAAGACAATAGAGGACCTTATGCAATTTTTATATAGGTAAATTCACAAACGTAACACATCTAAATGGGATAGAATCCATGACCTAACCCTTCATCCCTTGCTGGGGGAAAAGATGCCAAAGAACTAATGCATAATTACTAAAATGAAACTTTATATGCAAACCTCAGGGCTTGAAACATGACATCAACTGCGGGCACAACAGCTTTGGCAACTTTGTTCTTTATTGCTTTCTCCATTGCATCCTACAATTAATATGAACCTTGTAACAGTCTCAGAAGAATAATTTACAAATTGCAGCAAAGTTTTTTTTTTCTTGCAAATGGATTCCAAGTATTAAGTATATACAAAGAATGAGTGCTCACTACTAAACAAATATTTTACAAAGAATGTCTCAGCAAATTATGAACAATATCGTGCTAAAACCTTGTCCCTTCCACCCCACCCCCCCGCACAAATCGCACCCCAAAAAAATTGTATTAAAAAAAAAAAAAGAAAAAAGAATGCCATAGCATGTTTTCAAATTCAAAAAAAAAGAATGTCATAGCATGTATATTTAGTGATTGGGGATCCCAATCACTAAATATACACATTATAAGTTCACAATGCATATTGACATAGTTTAGTTGTTCGGTAAATAACTAAACACAATACCAACAAGACACATGAATTAAATGATTTTTACAAAAAGGATTGTGAGAGCATCTTCACAGTTCAGTTACAGAATACTTTGTAATTCTTGTAAAATTATAAGATGGGCAACGTTGCCTCAAATAAATGTGGAACACTTTTTGTTAACCCTATTATAAAAAATTACATACTATGACTAGAAATTAACATATTGTCTTTATCCCAAGAAATTGCAAAGAAACTCCTTTAATATATACTGTCACTAGAAATGAGCAAAATGCCCATAGCATCGAAATAAATAAAAATTAAAGTTCAATAACGAAAGAAAGAGCACCAAGAAAGCATCGACTGCCTCCAGTTCTACCCATAGCATAAATGCAGTCTGGGCCTTCTCCACCGTCTTTGGCCTCCCGGTGAGGCATTTGGCAACAATTGCATCACATATTTCCTTTGCATACCTATACCATTAACAATCAAAACTTTCGGCTTACAGAAAATTAATAAAAAAAAAAAAAAATGGGAATCAATAATAAACGAATGTGAAAGGCAACTACAAAAAATAAAAACAAAAATCATATTGGACCTTGCGGCATCGGCGTCGGCAGCTCGTAAGAAGGCAATCAAAGCATCGAGTGCCTTCTCCTGCACCGGCGCATTCGAATCCGTCACAGTCTTCTTGAAAAATGGACCTAATGGAAAACAAAATTCAAATCCCAAGAAACAAAGAAGATCCACATAACAACGCAGAGGGACACGGCATTACACAGAGGCAAATAATGTATCATGACGCTATTACACAGAGAAACAAAGAAACGCACAGATCGACCACTGGAAACAGGAAAACACAGATCTGAAGCGTAGAAACAGAAACCCTAAAGAAAAAGAGAGAGAAACAGACCAAAATCACGTAGGCGGGAGTCCTTGGGATCTGTGATGGAGTCGCAAACGGAGGCCAAGTCGATGTTGGCCTCGTTCCTGACCTTCCAGTTCTTGTGTAAAAGCCGATCTTCCCACGGCAATTTCTTCGCATCCTTCAACAATTTTTCCTCCTCCGACATCTTTTACTCGCACAAAGAAAAGGATCAATGCAAAATGCAGAAGGGAAAAAAATGAGATAGAGCTTTCCTCTCGCTCTTGTTCCTTCGTATGCCGAGTGCCGGCGAGAGATAGAGAAGGAAAAGAATCAAATCACAAAATGGGAGGGTGGAGCGCTGTTTTTAACTTTTAACACAAGACAAGAGAACGAGAAAGAGACATTTTGTTATTTGGCCCTTCCGGTACAGCTTTTGGTATTTTAGCAATCTACGTTTAAGCGTTCATGGCGCTTAAATATTTCTTTCATGTTCACAAATATATTATAAAATAACTCAAAATACAAAATATGTTTATTAAATCTATATTTTTTCACGTTGTAAGAATATTTTTAACAAACTTGTAATTAACTTTTACATATACCAAATCTAACTTTTACATACACCAAATTTAACTCTTTGCCACTCCAAGACAGGATCGCCTTGAAATTTTATCCACGCTCGTAAAATTTCATGCCAATCAGATAAAGTTAAATCTTACCAACTAGAAGCAAAACCTTTGGATTGACCCAAACGCTCTAAAAGCAATAAGGACCACTCAAAATCATTTGACACGAAAATTTACGTACTTGTGCAGAACTTGGAGGCAATCATGTCGATGGGTGGCACGAAGTGATTCGATTTCGTTTGCCCCCCATGTTGACAACAAAACGACATCTTATTTTTGAAGCTCGATAGCCCCGATCCCCCGGCACTAGAACTCGTAAAACTCGCTCCACTCATCAACAAAATCGCCTCGAATTTCTATACACATTCATAAAATTTAGGACCAATCGGATGAAGTTGAATCTTCACAACTTCGAGCAAAACCCGTGGGTTGACCTCAACGCTCTGGTAGAGATACGCCAAACCCGGAATCATTCGTCACAAAAATTTAATAGCCTTTGCAAGACTTCCAAGCGATCCGGTTAATGAGTGGCATGAAGTGATTCGTGTTTGTTTGCACCCTTAATGTGGATGACAAAACGACAATGTTTTCTGGAAGGTTTGTAGCCCAATCCCGCGGCAATAGAACTCACGTGGTAGGATCGCCTCAAAGTTCTATACATGCTCGTAAAATTTAATTCCAGTCGGATGAAGTTAAATCTTCACAACAAGAAGCAAAACCCTTGGGTCGACCCAAACGCTCTAGAAGTGTTAAAGGATCACCCAGAATCATTTGGCACGAAAATTTACGTGCTTGTGCAGAACTTGGAGGCAATCCTGCTGATGGGTGGCACCTTCGATTCAAGTACGTTTGATCCCGCCAATGTTGACGACAAAACGACATATTTTTCTAAAAGCTCGGTAGCCCCAATCCCCCGACAATAGAACTCGAATCAAATCATGCAACTATTTGTCAAGATCACTTCGAACTTCTATAAATGCTTGTAAAATTTCAAGTCAATTTGATGAAGTTGAATCTTTATAACTAGGAGCAAAACCCATGGGTCAATTTAAATGGTCTGGTAGCGATTCACAAAACCCGAAATCATTCAGCGAAAATTTACGAGCTTCTACAAAACTTAGAGGTGATCCAGTCAACGGGTGGCACAAAGCGATTCCTCTTCATTTAGATGTTGATGACAAAAGGACAACTTTTTCTGGAAGGTCCGTAGGCCCAGTCCCCCCAGCAAAATAACTTAGATCACTACTTCATGCCACTTGTCGACAGGATCTCCTCAAAGTTCTATACACGCTCGTTAAGGCCAATCAAATGAAGTTGAATCTTCTCAACTAGGAACAGAACCGCGAGTTGACACAAATGTTTTGCTAGGCATAAGCAAAACCCATAATCATTTAGCACAAAAATTTACGAGCCTATGCAATAATTCTAGGCGATGCTCTCAACAGTTGGCAAGAAGTGATTTGAATTCGTTTGCCTCCTAATGTTGATGACAAAACGACAACATTTTCTGAAAGGTCGGTAGGCCTGATCCCCTGGCAATACAACTTGAATCACTTCGTACCACTCACTGACAGGATCGCCTCGAATTTCTATACACGTTCATAAAATTTCGAACCAATCGGATGAAGTTAAATCTTCACATCTATGAGCAAAACCTGTGGGTTGACCTAAACGATGTGGTAGCAATATGCTAAACCCAGAATCATTTGGCACGAAAATTGAATAGCCTCTTCAGAACTTCCGGGCGATCCGGTTAATGAGTGGAACAAAGTGATTCGTGTTCGTTTGCACCCTTGATGTTGACAAAAAAATGACAATGTTTTCTAGAAGGTCTGTATCCCGATCCCACTGCAATAGAATTCGAATAACTCCATGCCACTCATCGACATGATCGCCTCGAAGTTCTATACATGCTCATAAAATTTCAAGTCAATTGGATGAAGTTGAATTTTTACAACTAGGAGCTAAACCCTTGGGTTGACCCAAACGCTGGAAGTGTTAAAAGACCACCTAGAATCATTTGGCACGAAAATTTACGCGCTTGTGCAAAACTTGGAGTGTAACAACCCAGGGAAAATCACTAGCCACATCTGCGCTATTACCCAAAAAGGACTAGTCAAGTTGGAGCTTCCCTAGAATTTATTATAAAGTCCAGGTTTACCTAGTAACTAGGTATGTGGGACTTAGCACCCATGACTATCTTTATAAACCACCCACTCTATGAGGGCTTCTTCTCATATTCCCAATATGGGATCAGGGTGTTACAAACTCCCTCTCTTAAATTCCTAACGTCCTTGTCAAGGCCACGTCATGTAGTGCTCCAATACCACATGACCTAATGTTACTAGGTGACTCTAATACCACTTGTAACGACCCAAAGAAAAGCCCTAGCCACATTTGCGTTATTACCCCAAAATGACTAGTCAATTTGGAGCTTCCCTGTAATTCATTATAAAGCCCAGTTTCACTTAGTAGCTGAAGCTGCTCCTTCAACTCTGATGATGCCATCCTATATGGTGCCTTCGATATAGGATTGGTGTCTAGCACGCACTCGATTCCAAACTCCACTTCCCTTTGAAGTGGCAATCCAGCATAGTTTGTTGAGAAGATACTAGATAGCTAGAAAGTTCCGCACCATAGGGATGTCTTGCAGATTCTTTTCTTCTTCCTTCGCCAGGGCGATGACAAATGCCAAGAACGCCTGGCCTCCTCAAAGAATAAGCTTCTTAGCACGAACAACTGAAATGGCTGGAGGTAAAAACCTCACTTGCGATCCAACAGACGTAACTTCTCCTTCCCCCCACGACATAACCGTAACTTGCTTCCGAGCGCAGTCGATAACTGTAGAATGCTTCACTAGCCAATCCATTCCGAGAATAACATAGTAACTATTGATAGGGAGAACAACTAAGTTTGTGGGAAGTACTCTTTCACAGATACTTATAGGGCATCCATAAACTGTACGCTTACAGACTACAATTTTGCCTATGGGGGTAGCTACAACAAGACTAGTTTTAAAAGTTCGTACTACAAGTCTAGACAGTCTTACAAACATGATAGATACGAAAGAGTGGGTAGCCACTGAATTAAACAAAACTGAAGCTTAAAATCCAAATATAGGGACAATACCTGTCATTACTTCCGATCCCCCTTTCGTCTCTTCTTGAATAAGCGAGTAGCCCGATCCCACGACAATAAAACTCGAATAACTCTGTGCCACTCGTAGACAGGATCATCTCGAAGTTCTATCCACGCTCGTAAAATTTCGTGCCAATCAGTTGAAGTTGAATCTTAAAAACTAGAAGCAAAACCCTTGGGTCAACCCAAACGCTCTGGTAACCCCGATCCCCCCATGTTGACAACAAAATGACATCTTGTTCTAGAAGCTTAGTAGCCCCAATCCTTAAGCACTAGAACTGGCATAACTTCATGCCACTCGTCGACAGAATCGCCTCGAATTTCTATACACATTCGTAAAATTTTGGGCCAGTCGGATGAAGTTGAATCTTCACAACTACGAGCAAAACTCGTGGGTTGACCTAAACGATCTGGTAGCGATACACCAAACCTGGAATCATTCGGAAAGAAAATTTAATAGCCTCAGTAGAACTTCTAGGAGATTCGATTAATGGGTGACTGATGTGGTATTTTTGTGACCAAAAATATCAATTATAAAATAACCATTCGCAATAGGACGAATCTTTGTAGGATACTGCTATAGAGAGGGTGTCGAACCTCAAGGACTGCAGGGGTTTTGTTATCAAATTCGAAAGATCAAAAGTAACTTAATTAAAAAGAGATTGATTTGATTTTCTTTAAAACTAAAGTGCATGAAAATAAAAGAGATTTAAAATAAGAGAGAGAGTGTAGGGTATTGACTTTACCTCTATCCGCACAACAATGACAATCATAATTAATCCCAGAAATTCATTTTATACATGTTATAAATAAACAAGAAATTACCTTATTAAAGAATAAGCATAATCTATCTTCGATTGGCACGGATCGTCCACCTAACCACTAAGATGCGGTACGACCCGTCTTCCCTAGGTATAAATTATCAAATTCTTTAACAGGATACATACAATCAATGAATAAGTGTAACACATCTTCGGTTGGCATGGACTGTCTATCTAAATTACACTAAACTAGGGTGTAGTACAATCCGTCTTCACTAGGCATCGCCTGTCAAATCCTATTAATCATATGTCAATTAAACCCATTGTATAACCATCATCCTCATAATCACAGAAAATAAGAATGATTTGAGATCAACAAAAGTAAAATACTTTCTAAGACAAGAGAAGAATTTCACAAATATTGATTTTGGAATTTAAGAACAATTGCATTTAATATGAAGAACCGAAATCAATTGTAGCAATCCTCAGAGTTATACAATCAACATGCATAAATTGAAAAATTAGAAATTAAATATAATCAAACCATTGTGCTTGGATATGGCTACATCAACACCCCACGAAGGGGTTTAGCCGCTCATGATCTTCTAAGCTCCAAAGACAATTTTCTAATTTCTAACTCTAGGAAGCGGTGTCTCCTTGTTTTATATGCTTAGAGGCCTATTTATAGGGATTAGGAGAACCCTAGAAGCCCTAAGAGTCCCAGAAAAATCGTAATTCAGTCTCCCAGTCGGATTGGGAGACCTAGAAAAACTTTTCTTATCAATTTCGGACTCTTTTTTGTCTCTGCCACCCGTGTGGGCTTGAGCGCACTGTAGCTGCGCTCGAGCGTACTGTACCTACAGTAACGTGCTACAGTAACCCGTTACAATAAATTGCTACAATGCCCGCTACAATATTTTGCTACAGTACTTGAAATGCATTTTGAGCCCAAAATCAATGATTTTCTTGTATCTTTATTAAACACCTGAAAACACAAAAAAAAACTAAATCAAACAAATAACAATGCTAAGGAATTAACATATGCAAATCAAGAGGCTTGAATGTGCAACATTTGGCGCTTATCAGTGACATGAAGTGATTCGTGTTTGATTGCACCCTTGATGTTGACAACAAAATGACAATATTTTCTGGAAGGTCTGTAGCCTATCCCGCGGCAATAGAACTCGAATAACTCCATGCCACTCGACGACAAGATCATCATGAAGTTCTGTACACGCTCGTAAAATTTAATGCCAATCCGAAGTGATTCGAGTTCGTTAGATCTTGCCGATGTTGATGACAAAACGACATATTTTTCTGAAAGCTCAATAGCCTCGAATCCACCAGAAATAGAACTTGAATCATATTGTGCAACTATTCATCAAGATGGCTTCAAACTTCTATACACGCTTGTAAAATTTCAAGTCAATTGGATGAAGTTGAATCTTTACAACTAGGAGCAAAACCTATGGTTTGACTTAAACGGTCTAGTAGTGATACTCAAAACCCATAATCATTCAGCGGAAATTTACGAGCCTCTGTAAAACTTAGAGGTGATCTAGTCTACAGGTGGCACGAAGGGATTCCTCTTCGTTGGCCCCCCCGATGTTGACAAAGTTGAATCTTTACAACTAGGAACAACACTGCGAGTTAACACAAATGCTTTGCTAGGCATATGCACAACTATTGTGGCAATTACCCACCTAAATTAATAGGCGAATAATCATTACGTTTTACTTGCAAGTGCACAAGATCAAAACGATAATATAGTAGGCAAATACAAGATCATTCCCACGAGGATTGAGTAAATTATGCTTAGAATGATTTCCCTATTTAATTGACTGAATTACACAAGATGTCACAGATTGAATTGAAATAATGAAATAAAATAAAAGATTGAATAACAATAATAAGAATAAAAAGGGTAGGGTTTTGATATCCACCGCTAACCATACTAGAATATGATAAACAATATGCCAATATTCCAATTATATCAAGATACCCAATGTTTGCCAACTTAAGGACATGATATCTATTCCTTAAGCTATTGATTTTCTTAAGCAACGAATTAAGCATGGTATCTACTCTAATTCTTTTCTCTCTCATAGGATTTAGCATGACACTAAGTTGTTCATCAAGAAAGCATAGATCTATGGAAATCGACAATCACATGAAGCTTAAGGCATGGCCAAGGACATGGGGTTCTTTTGTCACTTTATTAAGCCTAAGACTCTGTCATTTAAATTGACTTAAATAACAAGTCCATGCCGCATGCATATGATGATCAAGCACATTCATGTGAGGAATTAAATAACATAGGAAATAATCAAGTTAAATATCCAAAATATAATTATAGCAAATGCACCAATATTGCAATCCTAAAGAGACATGACTAGGACTTTAATTGAGCCTTAACAAAAGTACTAGCTACATAATAAAGGTGTTGTTTGGCAAACTACAATGCAACTCCCAACACACCGTTGCATTGTTCCCCCTTCAGACCTCGTGCAGCGCCTTCCTACAATGTAGCCCAGCTTTTGACTTGAAAAAAGATGCAGCCTTGATAAACAAAAACATGCAAAATGACAAGTAAGCCATTAGGTGAGAAATTACCAAAGTGCATCACCTTTCTTCTATCCCTCCTCACCTCTTACCAACTAAACGGTGCATCCCAACTTTCTCCCTCTTTTCACACAAGCTCCTGAGATACTTCTTGCTTACAAAAAAAATGTCTTCTTCCTCCCTCACACCGATTCGTCTCCACCTCTTTTTTGCTTAACACCATCACCATTTGTGTTTCACCCTCCTTCCTATTTTCGTCATTCTCTTTCTCCTTTCCCCATTCTCTGTCCTAGCATATGTGACGATCAAATGGGAAAGGGAATCAACACACCTTCATCGGCTTGGCTGGGTTCTCTCTCTGAACCTGTGTGCCGCCGGTGAGTTGATCTCTTACAAATCGGTATTTCACTACCTCATTAGAACAGACGGAATATATATAGTTGAAAAAAACCTACTGCTCTCTATTCCTCTCGCTCCAATTAGCTATAAACCCCGGCTAAAAAAACCCACTGCTCTCTATTTCTGTAATATGCCTCAGGACAGTATGAGACACACAAAGATACCTTTTCGGACCAGATCGACAACCAAGGTGAGTGGGTTAAACTTCCTCAGTTTTTTCATGCATGTGTTTACTGCATATTGTCATTTTACTGGTTGAGTTTGGAAATGAGAGCATTATTGTTACCCAGCAGTGCACAATTCCTTCGTCTTCCCTCAAAACGTGCAACATTTTTGTGAAGGGTTTAGTACCAACTCGCTTGAATTTTTTGATTTGACATTGCATAAGAATGCTCTTGTGTTGTGTGTAGCGTTTGCTGTACAAACCAATTTGCAGAAGTGAGAAGGTATAAGAGAAGTGGTGTTGGTGTGATTGTATTTAGAGAAGAAAGATAATTTTTAAATGATAAATTGTCTTTTCTTTACAAATTTTAAGTTTGTAAAGTTATCTTTTTGTAAATGGGATAGTCAAGTTCACATTACTGCTCAAGAGTTGTTAAATTTATGAAATTGACCTTTATTTTTACATAGAACTCATGCCTTATAGGACAATTTACCCTTTTACACTTGTGTTGAGCAAGTGCAATGAAAAATGAAAGGCATATTCTATTAACATGCTATTTTGATTCGGACAATTTGTTGTCGAACATATTTAATTAGTATGAGCTTATAGTATGCAAAGAATGTGTATCCTTTCTCGAACCAAAGTAACAACTTATGGAAACAAAAGGAGAGTCAATGAAGTGACTTGGTTTTAAAGAGATGTGATTGTTAGTCAAAAGCAAAAAAGAAAGTGACCCTTATTTCTTTCACTTAGTTTTTACAAATTAATATTCACTTAGCACTAGGAGAACGGTAAGTGCTAAGTGTTAAATGGTAATTTTCTCTTTCATCTCTTTGTTTCTCTGTAGGTATAATTTTAGTGGATTAAGTCAAACAATGCAATCAACTATTTGCTTAACTAGGAGGTACATGAGTTAATAAAAACAAAAACAAAAAAGAACATCAATTGAGTTTCAGATAATCATTTGATTGCAAATTACAATATTTATTAATTGTTATTTTATAATTTGAACATTCTATAATATTTTTTAGCTGCATTTTGCCTAGTAATGGCACATGGCCACAAGCAAAGGGACGTGGCTGATAGGTTACAACGCTTGTTGAAAACAATAAGCAAGTATGTTAACGCGGTTGCGACATCGCTATGCTACCATGGGAAAACAATCATACAACCAACTATAGCAAAAGTGCCTCACCCATACGTCATGAAAAATAGAATGTACTACCCATGGTTCGCGGTAAGCCGCTATTTTGTTATTACGCGTACATGTTTTTTCTTAATGCTTTTGTCTTTGTATTTATTTATTTTTTTATTTTCTTTCGAATTTATACATTTATATGTTGAAATAAGTTTTGGTTATTCGAATTTAGGATTGTGTTGGGGCTATTGATGGCATTCATGTTAAAGCGAAGGTGCGAGGTAAGAATAGTGTGCCCTATCGAGGTCGAAAGTCAACAACAACACAGAATGTCATGTGTGTGGTGGACTTCGATCTATGCTTCACTTACATCTATTCCGGTTGGGAGGGCAGCACACATGACTCGCGGGTTTTCTTGGAGTGCATTAACGATCCTAAAGTTCGCTTTCCCACCCCAGTCGGAGGTACAATATAAAAAATTATGTTTGTTTTGTGCAATTTGCATGAGCTGTGTAACTTAATTCGCCATTGTACCTTTGATGTCTTACGAAAATGCATTTTGTTGTGTAGAAAATTATTACTTGATGGACTTTAGATATGGTTGTTACAAGGGGTTTCTACCTCCATACCGCAATGAACGATACCATTTAGAAGCCTTTTGTAAATTGGGGGTCAAACCTAGGAATGTGATGGAGTTGTTTAATTATAGGCACTCCTCCCTTCGATCAGTTGTTGAAAGAACGTTCGGTATTTGGAAGGCTCGATTTCAAATATTCGAAAATATGCCGCCGTATCCAATTGAGAACTAGTGACTATTTGTAGTAGCGTATTGCACAGTTCACAACTTTATTCGCAAGGACTGCGGTAAAACTGATCCATTATTTAAGGAAGCTCTACAACAGATATATAACCAAGATTGGGTTGATGTGTCATTGTGTGATCATATGCCAAGGATTCAATATGTAGAGCTAGGACTACGACCAGACCGAACAAAGACAAGTAAAGAATACATGCTTGCTTACCGGGCCGCGGTGGTGGAACACTTGTGGAGTACCATTCACTCTGAATAGTTCATGTTGGAGCTACATCGTACTTTTAGTTTGGTTTTTTTGTATATTATATATTTGTTGTATATGGATATTTTGGAGGTTTATCAATGTTCTTCGATTACTATCATTAATGTTGGGTTTGATGTTTAAGTTATAATATGTTATAGGCATCGCGCTTTAGCCGACTACTTTTTTGGTTGTAATAGTAGAATTGCTGCAACTATGTTATATATTCAACACTGGATCGATGTCTATTACGCACAATCATTATCTGCAACCACGCCTCATGAAGTCGAGGTCACTAAATCGAACCCCCCTCTCCCTCTTGCGCGGACATGTCAATTAATTTAAAAAAAAAAAAACATTTGTGTCGATACAATTGGATTAGATGAGATTTAATTGTCTTGATTACAAATGATCGAAACAACAATGAGTCGAACGTATAGGCAAGAATCAGTGGCGGAGCCACATTAGTGTTTGGGGGTGCCACGGCACAAAAAAAAAAAAAAAAAAAATTCTTCTTCTCCTCTCCATCAGCTTCTCTCTGTCATCTCTATTTTCCTCGTGCTTTCTATAAGAGGTATACAACATAGCCAACGACTATGAATTGGGATAGAAGTTGCTGAAAGATTGAATTTGGGAAAGTGGAATGGCAACAAAAGCCTTGAGAAGCTCCTATTTCCATGACCATGTGTCAAGTGATGCCAATCCAAACAAGCTAATGGAAAAATAGTTGTCATGTGTTTTTATGCTTTGCATTCAAAGTTGTGCGTTTTTAGTTGGAAAATTGGTAGTTTTTTAAATGGGTTGAATTGTTAAAGGGCTTTTACGCCAAATATATATATATCACCATATATTTTTAGGCTTTGCATGACTTTAACCCTTTGTTTTCTTTTCATTAGTACATATGTGTTATCTTACTAATATATCAATATTGATACATATTTATTAAGTTTTTGCTGATATAATTTTTCTTAAACATTATGTAATAAAACATTTCATTTCTATTTTAAATTGTCTTTATCACATATAATATATAAAGAAAAAAGAAAAAGAAAAAAAAAGAAAACAACGGCACCTCCAAAGATCAACTCCTGGCTCTACCACTGGCAAGAATGTATTAGGACATCAACGTATTAGAGCATGTTAGAGGTATGTTGCTAATAAATTAAGTCCCATATAATTTGAACAGACAATAGCAAGTTACAAACAAAAATTGGTCTGCCACAACGTAGATACTAATTCCAACTGAATTACAGTAAGTAGGCTCATATCTAGAAGATACTAACATATCTAAAATGGCAACATACGTTTACAACTACCGTCCGATGATCCGTTAGGAAATATGCTTGGGGCCAACATAATTCCAGGAGTAAGGCACATAATGCAACCACGATGAACTGTAACCGCCTGATGGTTGCGTCTCTGTTCATAAGTTTATCACCCAACAATTGATTTTTTGTAGTTAACTCAGGCATAAGATCGCGACAGCCTTCACATAACGGGGCGTCAAACCATTCAAAAAACCTGTAGTGCGGTTCGCCCGTGCCAAATTTTGGGCATCCAAAGCATTGTCTACTAGGATTTTTTTCCAAGCTTGACGTTTGAATGTACGAGACCAACCCACAGAAGCAATGTATGCTTTTGCTGAGACTATCTGTGGAAGCTGTGGATGAGGTAGTTGACGTCTACAAATGTCAATAACAAACCTCAACAAAGCTCTTTAACATGTACACATAATGCTGTTAGTTCTTATAATTGTACTAATAAAAAATGTAAATGTATGGTAATTTCGGTGTCGTTCGAAAACATGATATTTATCACTAGAATGGTAATCAATATTTTTTTAAAGCAATGATGTACAAGCTCTCTAATGCAATCCGAAACAAACCCTTAAAATTTAAAAGAAAGCGTTATTGTTGTTCTTTCATAATTTTAGGTAATTATTATTATATACTTTATACAATTCAAATATGTAACAAAAAATGTATATGTTCATAAATAATTTATAAGACCCTAAACCCTCCATTTTATTGTTTGGCAAATTGCAATATATATATATATAGCGCTTTATCATTGAAGATGCCGAACCTCTTCCTGTCCCAGCATATCTTAAAAGGGGTTAGATCATGCTTTTTCTTTTGTCCAAAAAAAGTCCTTGCTCTTGGAGAAATTTAGCTTATGACTTTTATGTTTTAATTAATACATGTGCATTTCCCTCTACATTCGTGGAAGAAAGACTGAACTCAAACCTAACTCAATTGGATGGTCTCCCTCCCACTGATACGATAGAGCATCAGTGGGGCCTTCCCTCATTTCCGGTCCTCCTCAGGGGGCTTGGGGTCGCCCCTCTCTTTGACAAAGGCTTCATCTTTGATGCCCTCTTTGTTCAAAGAAAGTTGCTCCTCTCTCTCTCTCTCTCTCTCTCTCTATATATATATATATATATATATATATACAGAAATTTCTCCAAGCTGACCCATATTGTCGGCTTGGAGAAATTTTTGGAGGTGAAGGAAGGCATTTGAACTCTCGCGACCCCCTCCCTTAGCCCCTGGATTTACACTTAGATTAAATATGTTATAAGTAGCCTAATTAAAAAAAAAAGTATAATTACTCGAAAAGAGCACAGCTGAAAATGCCTAGTTTTATAGATCTTTATCATCTTATTAACTATAAGAACAAAGAAGAGCAAATCACTCTAAAAACCCAAAATTATTGACAGGGAAAAGGTTTTAAGCCAACCTTTCTCTTCGATATTGGTTGGGGAGATGTCCTCAGTGACTGTTTGGAGCTCTCCCATAACTGACTTTTGAATGTTTTTGAGAGTATGTGGTAGTCGTACATCGTGGCTAACCCTTCACCAAAATTTGAACACAGCTTCTCATGAAGGAGCATGGACGAGATATGTGCTGGAAGAAGAATAGAAGAAAGGAGAAAGAGAATGATGAAAATAGGAAGCATGGTGAAACACAAATGGTGATGGTGTTAAGCAAAAAAGAGGTGGAGACGAATCAGTGCGAGGGAGGAAGAAGACGTTTTTTTTGTAAGCAAGAAGTTTCTGAGGAGCTTGTGTGAAAAGAGGGAGAAAGTTGGGACTCACCGTTTAGTTGGTAAGAGGTGAGGAGTAATAAAAGAAAGGTGATGCACTTTGGTAATTTCTGACCTGAGGGCTTACTTGTCATTTTGCATGTTTTTGTTTATCAAGGCTGCATCTTTTCAAGTCAAAAGCTGGGCTACATTGCAAGAAGGTGATGCACGAGGTCTGAAGGGGGAATAGTGCAATGGTGTGTTGGGAGCTACGTTGTAATTTGCCAAACAACACCAAAATAAATGGGGAAGAGAAGAAAAACCCAACACTCTTCTTGAACTAGCCTTCAATTCTTCTCTCGAGCTTGTGTGTAGCACCCTTGCTCCAAGTGGTATGATA
>NC_081542.1:33082634-33093581 GCF_901000735.1 Corylus avellana
GGAGGCTCAACCATGTCTATAGGCTTCTCCTCCTCGATCCTCTTTGCATCGGCTACTGTTGCCCGAGGTACTCGTGGCATGTGCGAGTAACTATGGTTCCACTGGATCCTGCCAAATTGTGGGTGTATGGTGACAGGTCCATCCGCTGGGTGCCCTTAATGCCCTTTTTTCGAAGGATGTGAGTGAGGAGAAACGGAAAGGGCAATTCCCATGTGTTGTGGAGGCAGCTTGGCCTTGCTGGTGCAGTTTCGGTGCTCATCGGCGTAGCTTCCCTCACAAATGTCTTTAATGATATTTGCAATAGTGAGCATGGAGGGACAAACTGCAAACTGATCTTCCGAATGGGACACTCATCATGGCACTTAAGAGCAGCGACGATGTCTACAGTGGTCACCTCAATGTCAACGTCATTAATGGATGAGGAGATGATGCCTGGCCGGTTGCAGTCGAAGATGAGGTTTTCATAGAATAGTTGGATCAGGCACTCGTAGGCGGTGGAGGTGGCTGGTTTGAAGAACCTCTTCAACCCATGGCGCTTGAATTCCTCGAATGCCAACATTGTAGCTTGAAAATCTTTGAAGTCATTTTTGACCGCAAATGAGGTCTTAAGAATAAGCTCCTTCTGCTCAAAAGTGGGCCGGGATGACTTGGCCAGGCTCTGGAAGTCCGAGACGATGAAGCTTGAGTCCTAGGCATCCTGTAAGTTAGTTCAGGATTTTAGTCGAGTACTTGGCGTGCAGCTTCAAGAATAAGTGATGCAAAATCACAGCAGAAGATAGCCCAACCCCCTGCAACATGAACAAATCCAACACAGAAAACAAGGCACAATCCGTAGCTACGGGTTGTGCTTGTCAAAATAGAGAAAAATGGGGGAAGTGGGAGAGAGACGTAAATATGGGGAAAGGGGAAAAAAATGAAAAAATGGAGGGAGAGACGATGGTGGAGGTGGGTGAGTGTAGGGGCGGCGGTATGGTGATGAATGGTGGTGCAAAAATGTGAATGGAGAGGTTGGGTGGTGCTGGGAGTGTAGAGAATGGTGGTGGGGGGGCTTACGACATAGGTGAAAAGTGAAGGGAAGAAGGGGAAAAATGACCTAAAAATAGGTCACGTGAGGGTCGGAACGAGTGTGCTCGATCGCACTCGTGCAATGGTGTGTGTGTGTGTGTGCGTGAATGCGCTTGCGTGCACAAGGGCGCTAATGTGCTCGAGCGCACAGCAAGGTGCTCTCGATAGTACTCGTGCAAGTGTGTAAGTGCAGGTGTTTGGTAGCTGCGCTCGAGCTTACCTAGGGTGAGCTCGATCGTAGGCCCATGTGAAGGATAACAATTACTTAAAACAAAGAAAAAAAAAAAAAAAAACACATACACACACAAAAATCAAAACAGAATATTTTTGAAGGATATGGCTTTTTCAGTGCAAGCAGTGGCCTTAGTACCACTGTTCTTGGTAGACATGCTCGAGCTCCTGGAATGCTCGAGCACTTTTGGTAGTAGCTTCAGTGCTACTATTTTTGGGAGAACTTCTCCAAGAACCTTGTGGCCAACTCCTCCCAGTTGTGAATAGAACCTGTAGCTAAAGAATTTAACCATAGCTTAGTATTATCTTTTAAGGACAAAGGAAAAAGAATTAACCTGATTCATTCTGTGGTTAGGCCATGGATATTCTGTGTTTTGCATAGGTCAACGAAATCCGGGAGGTGCAAATATGGGTCCTCTAGAGGTGTGCCTCTATAGTGTGGGATCATATTAAGCAGAAGCGGAGGCAAATTGTAATTGCTCTGCACAATGGGCTAAAAATCAATGCATGATGGCTGGTTGAGGTTTTGGGGAATGAAAGAACTTTTCATAGGTCTTCGCACCAGTAGTGGGTTCTCAACATGTTCTTCTTCCATGTTTCCCTGAACTTCGAATTCTTCTTCTATTTCTGGGTTGTCTCTTTGCCTTTGTCGAATGATCCATTTAATTTATGGATTGTACGGAATGATGGCTAAATTCTGAGATCGACAACCCTGCATAGCAGAAAAAATTTAAGTCAGATTCTGTAGTTACAGCAGCTTCAGTGCTGCTGTTTGAATGTGTGCTCGAGTGCACTGGATTATACGCTCGATGGCATTGGTGCGCTCGATTACCTTGGAATGGGCACTTGCGTGCACTGCCACAGAAAAACTAAAATAGAAGGTAAATTGCAGCAGCTTCAGTGCTGCTGTTGGCTGTGTGCTTGATCACACTAGCTTGTGCGGTCGATCGCACTGCTACAGACCGTAGAAACAGAAAAAATTAAATTTAAACAAAATGAAATTTAAACAGAAATATAAAAAAGTAATGAAATTTAAAGAAAATAAATTAAACTAAAGGAAAATTTTCTAAACAAAATTTAACGCAATCCCCAACAATGGCGCAAAAAACTTGTTGTGACAATTACGCACCTAAATTAATAGGCGAATAATCGCTACGTTTTACTCGCAAGTACACAAGATCAAAAGGATAGTATAGTAGGCAAATATGAGATCATTCCCACGAGGATTGAGTAAATTATGCTTATAATGATTTTCCTATTTAATTGATTGAATTAAATAAGATGTCACAAATTGAATTGAAATAATGAAATAAAATAAAAGATTGAATAACAATAATAAGAACAAAAAGGGTAGGATTTTGATATCCACCACTAACCATACTCGAATAAGATAAACAATATGCCAATATTTCAATTATATCAAGATACCAAATGTTTGCCAACGTAAGGGCATGGTATCTACTCCTTAAGCTATTGATTTCCCTAAGCTCTGAATTAGGCATGGTATCTACTCTAATTCTTTTCTCTCTCAAAGGATTTAGCATGACACTATGTTGTTTTCCAAGAAATCATAAATCTGTGGAAATCGACAACCACATGAAGCCTAATGCATGGTATCTACTCCGGTTCTCCATGTTGATTAATCCAAGAACTTATGATGTGGTTCTTTTGTCACTTTATTAAGCGTAGGACTTGGTCATCCAAATTGACTTAAATAATATGTCCATATCGCATGCATATGATGATCAAGCATATTCATATGAGAAATTAAACAACATAGGAAATAATTAAGTTAAATATCCAAAATATAATTGTAGCAAACGCACCAATATTGCAATCCTAAAGAGACATAATTAGGGCTTCAATCGAGCCCTAACTAAAGTACTAGCTACATAATAAAATAAATGGGGAAGAGAAGAAAAACCCAACACTCTTCTTGATCTAGCCTTCGATTCTTCTCCCGAGCTTGTGTATGCTTCTCCCCCCCTCTATTTGGATGAATAGAGGGTCTATTTATAGAGTTAGGAACAACCCTATATGTTCTTGTGCAGCCTAACAACTCAACAATCATTGAAAAATGGATTCTACACTTAAAAACTGTGCAAAACCGCATCCTCTGATGCCCAGCACACGAATGCACTTGATCGCAAGATGGTGCGCTCGATCGTAGTGCTGCGATCAATCCTATTGGTTTGGGTGCTCGAGCGCATGGCTGCGCTCGATCCTGGCTGCATGTGCGCTCGAGCCTATTCTTGTATGTGATCGATCCCAAGTCTCCTGCTTTTCTCGAAAATGTCTTTTAAGTCTAAAACTTGCCGAAAATGCTTGCTTTTCTTCAAAACCCTAAAAGTGCTAGAAAACACAAAAACAACACAACACATCAAATAATAACAAAACTAAGAGATTACCATATGTAAATTAAGGGGCTAGAATGTGTAACATTTAGCATTTATCAATAACCCAAAATCATTTGGCATGAAAATTTTCGAGCCTGTGCAGAAATTCGAGGATATATTCTCAACAGTTGGCATTAAGTGATTTGAGTTCGTTTGCCCCTTGATGTTGATGACAAAATGACAACATTTTCTGGTAGGTCAGTAGGCATGATCCCCCAGTAATAGAACTCGAATCACTTAGTGTCACTCGTTCACAGGATTGCCTAGAATATCTATACTCGTACGTAAAATTTCAGACCAATCGGAAAATGTTGAATCTTCACTACTAGGAGCAAAACTTGTGGGTTGACCTAAACACTCTAGTAGTGATATGCCAAACCCAGAATCATTCAGCACAAAAATTTAATAGCCTATGCAGAACTTCCAGGCGATCCGGTTAGTGGGTGGCATGAAGTGATTTGTTGTTTGTTTGCACCCTTGATGTCGAAAAAAAGAATGACAATGTTTTCTAGAAGGTCCGTCGCCCAATCCCGTGGAAATAGAACTCAAATAACTTCGTGCCACTCGTACACAGGATCGCATCGAAGTTCTATCCACGATCGTAAAATTTCATGCCAATCGGATGAAGTTGAATCTTAAAAACTAGAAGCAAAACCATTGGACCGACCCAAACACTCTGGAAGAGATAAGGACCATCTAGAATCATCTGGCATAAAAATTTACGTGCTTGTACAAAACTTGGAGGCAATCCTGTCGATGGGTGGCATGAAGTGATTCGATTTCTTTTGCCCCCCAGGTTGACAACAAAGCGAAATCTTGTTTTGGAAGCTTGGTAGCCTCGATCCCTCGGCACTAGAACTCATATAACTTCGTGCCACTCATCGACAAAATCGCCTCAAATTTCTATACACGTTCATAAAATTTTGGACCAATCGGATGAAGTTGAATCTTCATAACTACGAGCAAAACCCATAGGTTGACCTAAACACTCTTGTAGTGATATGGCAAACCCGGAATCATTCCGCACAAAATTTTAATAGCCTTTACAGAACTTCCAAGAAATCCGATTAATGGGTAGCATGTTAAGTGCCAAAATATTCAAATTTTAGCCCTTAACTTATATTTGTTAATTCCTTAGCTTTGTTAGTTTGTGCTATTTTATTCCTTTTATGTGTTTTCTATATTTTTGTAGGCTTTTGGAAGAAAATGAAGCACTTCTGGACAGTTCGAGCATTAAAGAGCAAATTTGGGACAGCTAGAGGTTCTGATAGTGTGATCGATTACAGGGGACCTGCGCTCGAGCGCACTACCAGAGAATGTCTAGACGAGCGCAGGCTTGTGCTCGTGCGCACAAGAGGAGACTCGATCATAGACATGCGATCGAGCGCACACGGGCTACGATCGAGCGCACCCGTGT
Organism: Corylus avellana; assembly: GCF_901000735.1. NCBI lineage: Eukaryota > Viridiplantae > Streptophyta > Magnoliopsida > Fagales > Betulaceae > Corylus > Corylus avellana. Next base: position 33,087,744 of record NC_081542.1, read on the forward strand.
GCTGGAGAAAAGACAGCTGTGGCCAGAATTTCCTTTCCTTCCATATTAGGGTTTTCCAAGTCCCGCTTGTAGTAGGACTAAACCCTACGAATTTTCTAGGTTTACTAGGGGTTCTAGGATTCTTCTAGGCCTATAAATAGACCTCTAAGCCTCACAATTCGACACAAAACCTTGGGGAGAGGAATTGGAGGCTACTTCAAGGTGTCATTTTCAGTTTCTTCTTTTCCTTTTCTTTTTAGTTTTATTTTAATTATGTGTAACTAAACCTTTAGTAGGGCTAGATTGAAGCCCTAATTATGTTTATTTAATATTTCAATATTGGTGCCTTTGTGATGCTTAACTTTGATTAATTCCTGTTTTGTTAAATTCTTCATATGTGTGTAACTGGCCATTATATACATGTGGTATGTAATAGTTATTTAAGTCAATTTGAAAGACCGAGAGTACACACTCATGCTTTAGGTTCCATGTGTTTGTCGATTTTCACAGATATATGTTTTCTTAAAGAACAACTTAGTAGACACCCATGCTAAATCCTTCAAGAAATAAAAGAATTAGAGTAGACACACATGCCTAATTCGTTGCTTAGGGAGATCAATAGCTTAAGGAGTAGACACCCATACCCTTAAGTTGGCAAACTTTAGGTATACATAATATGATTAGAGTATTGACATATTGTTTTATTATTTGAGCATCATTAGTGGTGGATATCAAAGCTCTACCTTTTATTTAACTTTATTTATTTTCAATATATCAATATCAATTTAGTGACAACTTTGATATTTTAATCAATTCTAAGCAAAATCAACAATCTCTGTGGGAACGATCTCGTACATGCTGCACTATACTATTGTTTGATCTTGTGCACTTGCGAGTAAAACATACCAATTATTATATATTAATTTAGGCAGTATTTGGCACAACAAGTTTTTGGCGCCGTTGCCGAGGATTGTTTAATTTTGTTTAGATTTTTTTTTCCCTAGTTTGTTTTAATTTTTTTTTCCTATTTTTATAGTTTTTCTGTAGTTCCTGTTTTGCCTTCGGAGGTGCACTCGAGCGCCCATTCCAGAGCGATCAAGTGCACGAGTGCTATCGAGCACACTAGCAAGTGTGATCGATCGCACATCTGGACAGCAACACGTAAACTGTTTTAATTATAGATCTGATTGTTTTTTTCTTTTCGTTTCATGCAGCGTCATTCGAGTCTGCATCTTCATAAGTTTTATTTTTAATTTTGTTTTTATTTCCCTTTTAAATTTTAACTTCTTTTTGTTATTTTATTTTTGTTTTCACACCTGTGGGGAGGCATTCCAACGCCCATGAACCATGTTCATTTTGCCATGACCCTTATCACGATGTTAGAGAATGTCCTTCAATAAGACAAATTTCTAACAATTCTTTTGGGCATATGAACACATTGTTCTCTAGACCGGAAAACGACAGCTATTTGGATTCCTATAACCTGTCCTAGAGCCAACAGTCCAATCTCTCGTGGCCAGCTCAACCTCTTGGAATTCATGCTCTACAATTTCATGGACTGCAACATCAATCATATCCGCAGTTCTATGATCATTCATATTCCTTTCAATCAGCTCCACAATAGCAATATCAGGCTGAACCACCTCATCTTGAGTTTTCTGAAAAGACATTAGCTATGATCAGTTTGGTGACTGATAAGTGCCAAATATTACATATTTGGACCCCTTTATTTACATTAGTTAATCCTTTAGCTGTGTCATTATTTAATGTTTTGTGTTAGTTTTGTATTTTTAGTGTTTTGTAGGTTATTGAAGAAAAACTGCAGCTTTAAAAGGAAAAATGCAAAGTTTGGAAGAAATCACACTTTGAGAAGACCTAGATGATATGGTTAAATTTAACCCAATCAAGGAGAGGATTAAATCAAAATTTATCCAATCGAAGTCAAAATTGGATTGGATTCAAAATCAGATTCTGTATATGTCTCAGTATTTTAACTATAACTTTTTGCTCAAATATTAGATTGAGATGATTCTAGAGGCATTGGAAAGCTAGCTCAAAATACTACAATTCGTTGTGAAATAAGAGTTTCCTAACTTGGACGCTTACTATGCTAAAATCGCCCCACAATAAAAGAACGCAAATCTGGACGAATCCTATTCACTACAAAAAAACAATTTTTTCTTGACTGGAATTTTCTGGTGTCCGACACGTCAGAAAATTCTTTTGACGTGTCGTTTTTGACGTGTGTTGATTGTCAAAAGCATAGGTGTCAGTAAATTTTTTTTTCTGACGTGTTAATGGGTAGAACGTCAGAATTTTCTGACATTTTATTGTATCACACGTTAGAATTTTTTGACGTGGCAAATAGTAGCACGTCATAAAATTCTGACGTGGTACTAGTGCCATGTCAAAAAATTTTCTGACGTGGCATTTCTACCACGTTAGAAAATATTCTGACGTGGTAGAACTCCCACGTCAGAAAATTTAGTCTTTTTATTTTTTATTTTTTTATTTGTTTGTTGAATTTACGACTGCTTTTTTGTTTGCACCTTTCAATTTGTTTGATGTTGTTTGATCTTGAATTTTTATTCAAGAAATTTGCTCTACTGCTTTGGGCATTGAATGATTGTCAGCCACAACATGGGTCGTCGAGAAAGCTTTTCTGCCACTTCCTTATTTATTCTATACCTTATACTGAAATTTATGGGTCGTCGAGAAAGCTTTACTGCTTGAATCTGGTTGACAGCAAAGAGGCCTTTCATCTCCTTTTTCAAAATGTCAAGGTTTGACTAGAATTTGATAGTGTCGTTGATCTTAGAATAGATAGAGCCATAGAGAACCTGTCCAATTGCTACCACTACTTCACCAACAACCGCAGCTAGCACTTCCATGCCTACCGTTTTGCTATGTGAGCTTAAAAAATATACTACCAAAGAACTGCAGAAGAACACTAAAGTGTACGTTCAATAAAAAGAAGAATTCATTCCAAAAATTCTATTTACTCCCTCAATTAAAAAGAAAATGGAGGAGCTCTTGTATATATACCTGTGAGGAGCCCTTGTAGGAGCTAGAAACGGAGGGAGAGAGGACGATGGTCGAAGATTGATGGAGGAGAGACAGCCGGTGGGTTTAGCTGCGGAGGATCGGAGACTTCGTGAGAGAGAAAATACTGAGCTTGAGAGAGAGTATATATACGGCCGGCAGGTGGAGAAGAGAGAAAAAAAAAGAAGCTTGATCAAGCTTTAGCTATGGCGGAAGAAAGAAAGAAAACGGAGAAAACAAGAGAAAAAAAAAAAGCAGAGAGCTATAGCTTGGGCGCTGGTCTTCCAGCTGGGGGACAGAAAAGATATATAAAAAAAATAATGAATATTCAAATATTCAAAGCTGAGAGCTGCATGCAGATCGAGGAGAGATGGGACGTATGTGCGCGGGGGAAGGCTTGAGGGGGTTCCTGACGTGGTAAAAATACCACGTCAGGAAATTCTGACGTGGTGAAAAACCACGTTAGAATTTTTCTGACGTGGCAGTGTACCACGTCAAAAAATTCTGACGTGGCAGTGCACCACGTCAGAATTCTCTGACGTGGTACATTCCCATGTCAGAATTTTTTTTGACATGGCGACATTTACCATGTCAGAAAATAGATTTTTTAATTTTTGAAATCTGTAATATTTTTTTGACGTTGCAATATTTAACACATCATAATTTTTTGACGTGTTAAAACAAACATGTTAGAAAATTCTGACGTGGCACTATTTACGCGTCAGAAAATAATTTTCTAATGTGGTAAAATTCACATGTCAGAAAATTAATGACGTGGCAACAAAACATGTACTGTAGCCACGTTAGAAAATGCTATTTTTTTTTGTAGTGATTCCGATTTCATACTTTTATTTGGACTGGGAGATAGACCTCCGAATTATCTAGGTTTACTAGGCTTCTAGGACTTCCCTAGGCCTATAAATAGACCTTTTTGCATTCAAGAAAAGATAGACAAGGCCAAAGAACAAAATCCCACAGCTTTTCTCTCTTTAGTTTAGTTTTTCTTTAGGGTTAGGTTTTATTTACATGTGTAGCTAAATTCCAAACTAAGGTTGGGGATGAAGCCTCACCGATGAAGAACGACATCACTTTTATATAAGTCTTTATTTATTCGATTTTATTGAGTTTTATATTTCAATTGTTTTACTTCTTTTCAATTGGATTGAATGATTCTTGGATATCTTTTGTGATTCAAGGATACATTTGATGATTTGAGAGCTTGATTTTATTTGCCTAAAAATTGGAGATCCCTTGTGATTTGTTCTATGGATACATTAGGTGTTTCAATTAAAATTGGATATCTTTTGTGATTTACGGATACATCTGATGATTTAATTGATATTGGATTCCTTTTGTGATTTGTGCAATGAATGGATACATTGGATGGTTCTGATTAACTGTTGAAGCATAGTAAAACATATCTAAGATTTTAATTGTGAGAACTTCAGATTAATATTGATGAGCATGGAGTATGTTGTTATGATTCGGTGAGTGTGAATTCCCGAACCCTAGTATCTTATCTTGTGTTTTAGTTTATTTAGTTTATGTTTTGTCCTTTAATTTTCAAAAACCCCAAAATCAAATCTTTTTCGGAACTAGGTTAGGATTAATTAGTTTAGATATAAGTTGTTATTCAAGAACACAATTCCTTGTGGGTTCGACCTCGCACTTGCAAACGATTCAAGCACTTGCGAGTTAATATAAATTGCACAACAAGGATTTGGAGCCATTGCCGGGGAATTGTTAAATTTTTTATTCCAATTTATTTCTAAATTTGTTTAGTTCTTCTAGTAGTTATAGTTAGGATTTTATTTTTCTGCAATTTTTATTCCTGTTTCTAATAATAATAGTAAAAAAAAGAATAGATTTTTTTTTAGTTTCTGTTTTGCAGCTTCGGATCATATCTGCTGCTACTAGTGCAATCGAGCGCAGCCCAACTACGCTCGAGCACACCTGTGGCAGAGACAGTAACATCAGCGCACTTGTGCACAACCATCAGCTCGGTCGCACCTAGGATGAGGGCACCTGCGCTTGATCCCACATCACCTAAGCTGGAGCCCACCTATTCAGTGAGCTGCCCCTGCAACAGTTCCGTAGATTTATGCCAAAAATTTATTTTTTTTGTCCTTTTTGTGAGTTTTTCAATTTTAGTTTTTTATTTATTTTTATTGTGTTAGTCTTTTTTTTTTTTTTTTTTTTTAAATTTTATTTTCTTTAGAAAAAGAAAAGAGAGAGAGAGAGAGAATGGTTAATGTTTTATGTGGGATATTTGCATGCTAAAAGGTGAGAGTGATCATGGATTCCCAAGTTGAGATTCGAGCTGAGATCAAGGACTTACGTTACAAATTAGAGCAAATCAAAGCAGCTAGATCTACCACGACCAATTTTTCTCACAGTTATACACCACATAAACCATGTTCATATTGCTCCAATCCTTATCATAGTGATAATAATTGTCCATCCTGGGGACAATTTTCTAATTTTTCATATGTGCACATGAACACTAATTTCTCCAGCCCGTGATTTGATTCAAATTCCAATTATTACAACTTGGACCAGAGCAACCATTATGATTTCTTGTGGCAAACTCAAGCTGTAGGAAATTATGCTCACTAATTTGAGGAAGTGCACCATTCAGACTATCCGCAATTCATTCACCAAGCTCAACCATCTGCATATCAATGCACTACTCAAGTGCCACAGCCTACACCATAGTCATCACTGGAAGACATGATGAAAGCACTCATGCAAACTGTCAACCAATCTGAGCATTCAACTGAAAAGAAAATGGACAGCGGTTTTCAAGAAATGAATAGA
>NC_081542.1:33093871-33128772 GCF_901000735.1 Corylus avellana
ACATTGAGGAGGAAGAAAAAGAAGAAGAAGTTGAGTACCCTGAGCAAGTTGAACACCATGAGAACAGTGAGCCACCAACAGATCTTGATCTACCTAGTGACATGGAAGTGAGTACTGAAGCTCCTGCCTGCATCACTGTCCCTCTTGAGACATATCAAGAGCCCAACGCTTCATTGCCTGAATGTCTCAAAGAGCCATCTTATGTCAAGATACTCAAGGATTTGTGCACACAAGCACACAAATCTAGGAACCACTTTCCTAAGAAGATCCTTTGAAGCAAGCAATTTTACATAAGATGGCGAAACATCCGTCCAGAGGGGTATGAAGTTTTGAAGAAGAAGGGGTGGAAGGGATTGGTTGGACATCCGCATGATAGGGGGAAGCGCTGTAAAGTTTTCTCCTCTAGTTTATTTTCTGCACTTCACTCCACAAATTCTTTCTTTCCTTTTTTCATTATATTGCGTTTCATTTTATTTGTTTTTGTTTCTAACAGCAATTGATCTTTTGATATTTGTTTCTGTGAAAAAATATTGCTGTTAGTTTTGTGTTGACAGGTGTTTTGGTGTTTAAGTTTAGGGGACTCCTTGGCCTTGTTCACACTCAGATTTCCTTACTTCCGGTAATGTATTTCTATACTACACATTGAGGGCAATGTGTAATTCAAGTTTAGGGGTATGGAAAAACACTTTGTCTGTTTATTTTTGTTCTTATTTGTTTATTTGTATTTGTCTTTTTGTGTCAAAAAATTTGAAAAAAAAAATTGTGCTATGTTGTTGTCAAGTTGAGTTAAACTGTGACTGTGATTTGCATTTCATTAGGAATCTGAGTCCTTTGACTTATTTTTGGGTAAAAGAGATTTAACTTGTTTTGAGAAAAAAAATATATGAGCACATTAGCATGTTTTCTGTGAGGCATGATGTTTGAACTTAAGCATGTTCCTTTTGAGATTTGGTGGATGACCTATTGATGAATAACCTTAGATTACAAGATACAAAAAAAAAAAAAGAAAAGGAAAATGAAAATAAAGATCATGTTGAGTTTTCCGTTGAGTAACCGGCCCTCTTGCCTCGTATTCGCGTCAAAAGATGTGAAGTTTAATGTTGATTTAAGATATGGCTAGTCTGGCTTCATAACCTTTTTGGCTTAAGTTAATAAGCCCTTAGGGATATTCTACAGCTAGTGCCCTAAAGCCACCTGACTTGGAAGTCATTGGCCTAAAAAAAAAAAACATTTTTTTGCCTTTGTTATTTCATCTGTTAGGGATTCTTACAAATTTTATGGAACTTGTCTTGAGTTTAACCTGAAGACTTCATGATTGTATGCTAATTACACTTTGCACTTTTCAGAACATATAAGGTCTCGATTTGATTTTGGATTTCCTTTTGACTGATGGTATTTGTCTTTTTAAGCTTGCTCATGAATAAAAACAATGGTTTGTGTGAAACTTCTTTCTTGTTAACAACATAGTACTACAATGTTTGTGGGTATCATTCATGTTAAGCCCTCACGAGACTTCACTCGTCCACTAGGGATGCCTAGGGGTTTAAAAGGCTTGTTGCATATGCTAAATGCAATCGTCTCTCCCACGAAAGAGGATTTTATGTTTCTTGCTTTCATTTTAATTTTTGTTTTGTTTTGCTAAGGGACTAGCAAAATATAAGTTTGGGGGTGTTTGATAAGTGCTAAATATTGCATATTTGGACCCCTTTATTTACATTAGTTAATCCTTTAGCAGTGGTGTTATTTAATGTTTTGTGTTTTTAGTGTTTTGTAGGTTATTGAAGAAAAACTGCAGCTGTAAAGGGAAAAATGCAAAGTTTGGAAGAAATCACACTTTGAGAAGACTTAGATGATGTGGTTAAGTTTAACCCAATCAAGGAGAGGATTAAATCGAAATTTCTCTAACTGGAGTCAAAATCGGATTAGATTCAAAATCAGATTCTGTATACGTCTCAATATTTTCACCATAATTTTTCGTTCAAATATTGGATTGAGATGATTCTAGTGGAATTGGGAAGCTAATTCAAAATACTACACTTCGTTGTGAAATAGGATTTTCCTAATTCGAACGGTTACTATGCCAAAATCACCCCGCAATAAAAGGACACAAATATGGACAAATCCCATTCCGATTTTAGACTTCTATTTGGACTGGGAGACAGACCTCCAAGTTATCTAGGTTTACTAGGGATTCTAGGACTTCTCTAAGCCTAGAAATAGGCCTCTTTGCATTCAAGAAAAGATAGATAAGGCAGGAGAACAAAATTCCACAGCTTTTCTCTCTTTAGTTTAGTTTTTTTTAGGGTTAGGTTTAGATTTAGGTTTTATTTACATGTGTAGCTAAATTCCCAACTAACGTTGAGGATGAAGCCTCACCAATGAAGAACGACATCACTTTTATGTAAGTCTTTATTTATCCGATTCTATTGAGTTTTATATTTCAATTGTTTTACTTCTATTTAATTGGATTGAATGATTCTTAGATATCTTTTGTGATTCAAGGATACACTTGATGATTTGAGATAATTCAATACAATCGATTGCTTGATTTTATTTGCCTAAAAATTGGATATCATTTTGTTAAGTGCTAAAATATTCATATTTTCAGCCCTTAACTTGCATATTTTAATCCTTTGGTTTTAGTTAAGTAGGTCATTTTAATTCATTTTTGTGTTTTCCATACTTTTGTAAGCGTTTGGAAGAAAATGAAGTAAATCTAGAAGATTTGGGCTCAAAGAGAGAAGAAGGGCAAAATGGGAGCCCCCTGACACTGCGATCGATCACAAGGTACCTGCGATCGAGTGCAGTACCCGAGAAGATCAAACACAAATTAGGCCAGGAGCGATCGAGCGTAGGACAGAAGAAGGATCGATTGCAGACCTGCGATCGAGCGCACACGGGTTGCGATCGTTCGCACCCGCGCACATGAGACACATCAAGTAGAGGCCAGAATGTCTCTCTTTCCATATTAGGGTTTTCCAACTCCCAATTGTAATAAGTTTTGAAACCCTACGAAATCCCTAGGTTTACTACTTTGTCAAAGACTTCTAATGCCTATAAATAGACCCTTAAGCCTTTAGAATAGGGAGGCTTTGTAAGGAGAAGAAGAGGAGCTCTTCAAGTTCAAGTCTCGGGTTTATTCTTTTCCTTTCTTTTCATTTCTTTTATGAAGATGTTTAACATCAACTCTATGTGTAGCTAATTTATTTAGTAGGGATTGGAGCTCTAGTTATGTTTTGTTAATATTTCAATATTGGCGCATTTGTGATGATCTTGTTGTGCTATTTAATTTGATTAATACCTGCTTGCATGAATTCCTCATATGTGTGCCTGATCAACATATGCATGTGGTATGGACTAGTTAGTTAAATCAATTTGGATGACTGAGTCCTGGGTTTAACATAAGTAACAATATATATCCACACCGGATTCTTGGGTTAATCAACATTGGGAACCGGGAGTATACACCCATGCCCTAGGCCTCATGTGTTTGTCGATTTTCATAGAACATATGCTTTTCTAAAGAACAACTTAGTATATACCATACTAAATCCTTTAGGAAAGAAAAGAGTTAGAGTATACACCCATGTCTAACTCGTTGCTTATGGAAATCTATAGCTTAAGGAGTATACACCCATGCCCTTAGGTTGACAAACATTAGATAAATATAACTTGATCAAAACATTGGCATATTGATATATTAGCTTAATATAATTAGTGGTGGATATCAAAGCCCTACCTTTTTATTATTATCAGCTCAAGATTCAACAATCCTCGTGGGAATGATTCCGTATTTGCACACTATGCTACTGTGTTGACCTCATGCACTTGCGGGTAAAACACACAATTATTTGCCTATTAATTTAGGTAGGTAATTGTGAATAATAAGTTTTTGGTGCCGTTGCCGGAGATTGCGGTGAATTTTGTTTAAAATTATTTTCCTTTAGTGTGTTATTTTGATTTACAATTTTCAATTTTGTTTTTGTAAAAAAAAATTTCTATTGATTCTAAATTTTTTCTCTTTTCTATTTTAGGTTGCAGATAAACATTCTGTTATTGCGATCAATCGTCAACTAAGTGCAATCGAGTGCAGTGCGATTGAACGCACCAACCTGCGATCGAGCACAGTTCCAGGGAGCATCCGGACTAGCAGCACTGAAGCTGCCTGATTGAAGAAGCAATTCAGTTGATGCAAGGTCGTCGATCTCAAACCGCAACCGTTCTTCCACTCGATCCTGAAATTGAGCGGACGATTCGACAACGACCGAGAGACAAAGAAGAAGAAGAAGAAATTGATATGAAAAATTTGCAAGAGAATACAATTGGGCCAAGACCATTAGAGGCAAATCCACCACGGGTAAGGAGACCAATGAAGTAGGCATATGTTCCAGCAAACCTCCATCAACCCTCATGCATAGCATATCAACCGGAGGTGGATGGCAGCTATTATCTCTCTTCAAATCCTTAATGCATTGACTCACTTCAGAGGCACAACTACTGAGGATCCCAATTTGCATCTTAAAGAATTATTTGATTTATGCAAGTTGAAGAACATCCAAGGCCTAACTCTAGAGAGACTTAGGTTTGACCTCTTCCCTTTCTTTTTGAAAGATAATGCTAAACTGTGGTACAATTCCTTGCTTGTAGATTCTATCCATACTTGGGAAGAATTAACCACCAAGTTTCTGAAGAGGTTTTTCCCAGCCCAGAAAACGAAACAACTTAAAAGGGAACTTCAAATGTTCCAACAACAAGATGGAGATTTGTTCTTTGAGGCCTGGGATCACTTCAATTCCTTGCTTCTAAAGTGCCCACATCACAACATCCCTCAAGATGATCAAGTACAAATTTTTTTATGAAGGTTTAGATGATATTAACAAACGGATTGTTGATAGAGCTTGTGGAGGTATGCTGATGGAGAAGAGCAGTGAGGAAGCCATATGGATCTTTGAGAGGTTGAGTGAACACACTCAACAATTCCCATCTAGAAGGAGGCAAGATATAAGGAACAAAGGCAAGAATGAAGAAATTAGTGGAGTGCAAAATCAGATGGTTGCTGTAGAAAAGAAGTTGGACATGATTGTCAAGGCCATGACTGCTAAGAAAATCTCACCTCTGCAACATGACACACCAATCCAGGTATGTGCTATTTGTTCTCATATAGATCACACCCTTGAGACGTGTCCTTTATCTCCAATTGCAGAGCAAGAAGAGGTGAATTGTGTGGGACAAAGCAACTACCCCTACAAGAACAATTCATACTCCAACACCTACAAGCCAGGATGGCAAAACCACCCTAATTTATCATGGAGTAACAATCAAGGACAAAAGGGTCCCCAACAAGCAAGCCAGCCAACTCAAGAGTCAAAACTGAATCAACTAGAGAATATGATACACACCCTGGTGGCTTCTCAACAGCAGTTCATGACTTCACAATAGCAATTCATGGCTGATCAAAGACAATTCAATACAAAGACTGATCAAGCCATTCAAAGACTGGAAGTGCAAGTGGGGCAATTGGCAAAGGAGCTGAGTGAAGGAAAGCAGGGAGAATTTCCAGCCCAGACAATACCCAACGCAGGGGCATCAGCAGCTGGAAGCAGTCACAGTTCTTAGGAATGGCAAAGTCATTGGAACTGAAGAGCCACCTCAAGCAACTCCAGAAGGACCATCAACTTCTAAGGTAAATAAAATGGAAAAGGTAAACGCACCCCCCTTTCCTCAAAGGCTAGTCAAACCAAAGAAAGAAGAGCAACTCAGGGATATCTTTGAGACCTTGAAGAAAGTAGAAATCAACATTCCTTTATTAGATGCAATTAAACAGATTCCTTCATATGCTAAATTTTTAAAAGATTGTTGCACCAACAAAAGGAAGTTTCAGCAGTCTTGTTACGAAAATTACCACCAAAGCTAACAGATCCAGCTAGTTTTACCATTCCTTGCAGGATAGGAGACCATTCTTTTGAAAAGGCACTATTGGATCTAGGAGCAAAGGTGAATTTGCTGCCTTACACTGTATATGAAAAGCTGAAATTGGGGGAACTTCAACCAACCTCTATCACCTTGCAACTGGTAGACAGAAGCATCAAACGACCAAGAGGTATACTGGAGGATGTGTTGGTAAAGGTAGGTACATTTATTTTACCTGCTGATTTCATTGTATTGGATGTGGAAGAATCCTCTATGCCATCACCTTTACCTATTATCTTAGGAAGACCTTTTATGAGAACTGCTGATACTACAAAAGGTGTGAAAAAGAGTATAGTGAGTATGAAGGTAAATGGTGAGACAATAGAATTCAAAATATTTGATGCATTGAAATTACCTCACGAACATTTAGAGTGTTTTGATGTTTGTATTATCCAAGATGTTAGTGAGACAATTTTGCAGGACCAACATAAAGATCCATTGGAGGCCATCCTCACCGATAGTCTCACAAGGCAGGACATTGAGCCAGAACTTGAAGATATTACTAATGATGTCATTGAAACAGTGCATCACCTTGAGGCTTCTCCAAAATCTCAAGTAAGTATAATCCTCCCTTCGAGATTCTTGAGCCTACTAATACCTCTCTTGTTCCGCCTATTGTCTAGGCACCCAAGTTGGAATTGAAGCAATTACCAGAGCACCTAAAATATGCATACTTTGGGAGAAAACAAGACACTACCAGTCATCATTGCTGCAAATCTGAGTTGTGGGGAAGAAGAAAAGTTGTTGAGAATTCTTAGAGAACATAAAACTGCCTGGGGTGGACCATTGTTGATATTAACGGAATAAGTCCAGCTAGGTGCATGCATCAAATCTTCCTTGAAGACGAAGTAAAGCCAACCAGGGATGCACAGAGAAGACTCAACCCACACATGAAGGAGGTAGTCAAGGTAGAGGTATTAAAACTACTGGATGTGGGCATAATCTATCTCATCTCAGACAGTAAATGGGTCAGTCCAGTCCAAGTAGTGCAAAAAAAGAGTGAGATCACAGTGGTGAAGAATGAAGATGATGAATTGATACCCACAAGAGTAACCACTGGGTGGAGGGTATGCATTGATTACAGAAGACTAAACAAGGTAACCAGAAAAGACCATTTTCCATTACCCTTCATTGACCAAATGCTAGAGAGGTTAGCTGGCCATAGCCACTACTGTTTCTTGGATGGGTACAGTGGCTATAATCAGATTATAATAGCACCAGAAGATCAGGAGAAGACCACCTTCACATGTCCTTTTGGCACATTCGCCTACAGAAGGATGCCATTTGGCTTATGCAATGCCCCAGCCACATTCCAGAGATGCATGATGAGCATTTTTTCAGGCATGGTGGAGAAAACCATTGAGGTATTTATGGATGACTTTAGTGTTTTTGGGTCTAGTTTTGATGAATGTCTCCACCATTTGAAGAATGTTCTCAAGAGGTGTGAAGAATGCAACCTAGTGCTCAATTGGGAAAAATGCCACTTCATGGTTCAACAAGGCATTGTATTGGGTCATGCTATTTCAAGCAAGGGCATTGAGGTGGATAAGGCCAAGATAGATATTATCTCCAAACTTCCCACACCTCTGACAGTAAAGGGGGTGAGGAGTTTTCTTGGACATGCTGGGTTCTATAGAAGGTTTATCAAGGATTTCTCCAAGATCTCTAGACCCCTCTGTGCATTGCTAGGGAAGGAGGCCAAGTTTGAATGGACTAAAGAATGCATGACTGCCTTCAACACACTGAAAAAGTTGCTCACTTCTGCACCAATAATGCGAGCACCTGATTGGAGTCTACCCTTTGAGCTCATGTGTGATGCCAGTGACTTTGCCGTGGGAGCTGTCTTGGGTCAAAGAATCAAGAAGGTACCTCATGCCATTTATTATGCTTCTAGAACATTGAATGATGCCCAACTAAATTATTCTACTACTGAGAAAGAATTATTAGTTGTTATATTCGTTTTGGAGAAGTTCTGGTCGTACCTAATTGGTTCTAAGGTTATTGTATTCACTGATCATGCTGCATTGAGATATTTGTTTGCCAAGAAAGATGCCAAACCTAGATTGATCAGATGGGTATTATTACTACAAGAGTTTGACCTTGAGATTAGAGACAAGAAGGGCACTGAGAATGTGGCGGTGGATCACTTATCCAGATTACTCTACGAGGAGGAAGAAGATGAGCTCCCATTGAATGAAAATTTTCTAGACGAGCAGTTGTTTGCAGTTGATATCCAACTCCCATGGTATGTAGATATAGTGAATTATATCACTACTAAGGTATTTCCTCCAGGTATGTCTAGCCAAGAAAGGAAGAGGTTAATATCTATGTCTAGACAATATCATTGGGATGACCCCTATTTGTTCAAATTCTACCCTGATCAAATCATTAGAAGGTATGTCTTAAAACATGAGCACTTGAGTATTTTGCAGCACTGTCACCAGTTTACTTGTGGTGGACACTTTGGGGCCAAGAGAACAACACTTAAGGTATTACAATCTAGTTTTTACTGGCCTAATATGTTTAAAGGTGCTTTCTTGTTTTGCAGCTCTTGTGATAGATGCCAAAGGACAGGTAACATCTCATCCAGAAATCAAATGCCATTGCAAAATATTCAAGTTGTAGAACTCTTTGATGTTTGGGGTATTGACTTCATGGGACCATTTCCTAACTCATTCAGCTATTTATATATTCTTGTGGGTGTGGATTATGTGTCTAAATGGGTCGAGACTGTCCCCTCAAGGACTAATGATCACAAAGTGGTTGTGAAGTTTTTGCAGGAAAACATATTTGCTAGATTTGGAACACCTAGGGCAATCATTAGTGATGGGGGGAGCCACTTTAACAACTATGCCTTTACCTCTGTGATGCAAAAGTATGGCATCACTCATAAGGTTGGCACTCCATACCATCCCCAAACCAGTGGCCAAGTGGAGATCAGCAACAGAGAAATCAAAGGTATCCTTGAAAGGACAGTGAACCCAATAGGAAGGATTGGTCACTACCCTTAAATAATGCACTATGGGCTTATAGGACTGCTTACAAGACACCTATCTGTATGTCTCCATATCGTTTGGTTTTTGGGAAAGCATGTCATCGACTAGTGGAATTGGAACACAAAGCGTATTGGGCCATCAAGAAGTTTAACTTCGATATGAAGCAAGCTGGTGACAAGAGGAAGCTCCAACTAAATGAACTAGAGGAACTGAGGCGTGATGCATATGAGAATGTCAAGCTCTACAAGGACAAAACCAAAGCATACCATGACAAACAACTGGTCAGGAAGGAGTTTCAAGTAGGACAGAAGGTTTTGATCTATAATCCAAGATTGAAACTCTTCCCTAGAAAGCTTAAGTCAAGATGGTCTGGACCCTGCATTGTTTCACAAGTATTCCTTTATGGAGCCTTCGAAGTTCATGACCCCCAGACCGGCCAGTCATTCAAAGTCAATGGACATAGAGTCAAGCCATATCTTGAAGTAAAGTTAGTACCAAGAGATGAAGATTTGGCACTCCAATCCATCCAAAATGGAGCATCTACTTCTGAGTAGCAATGAGCAGGGATCACCGTCTAGCTGAAGACGTAAAACTTAGTGCTCATGGGAGGCACCCCATCGTTTATCCTTTTCTTTTGTTTAGTATGTTTTCAGTTCAATTTTTATTTCGTTTTAGTTTTGTTCCTTTTTACTTGTTTGTGTGTTTTCTTATTTTGCAGGGACAATTGTGCTTCAATTCAAGTTTGGGGGTGTGCTATGAGCCATGCCTTCCAAGACTATTTCGTCCATCTCCTGGATACACTCTTTCCTTAATTTAGACACATTGGGGACAATGTGTAATTTAAGTTTGGGGGTATGGGCACACATGTTGTTCACACACACTTTGTAACATCCCCAGCCCGTTAAGGCTGAGCTTGCCACTTTTCTTCTTTTACAACAAAAGTTTTTGCAAAGATCTATAAGGTCTATCAGAGTACTTGATTTTAAAGGATACGATAAATGTACATTATTCAAGAGATTTTATTACAAGCGAAATCAGAAAACATTAAACTTTAGTTGCGGAATATCATATTATTACAATCACTGATATGAAAAGACTTTGAAAATTAATAATTATTCCCGTCCCTATTCCGGCCTCCTATTTATAGTAAAACAACCATAAATAGTTTTACTCCTTGTTTTCAGTTTTGAAAATTGTTTTCACAAATAAATATACATCCAGCCATAATAATATACGTATGTACGGTTGCATCTCCCGTATCATATACATACTATTACATCTAGTAATAAATCATCGTCATAATGCATCATTATAAATCATCATTGTAAATCATCACAGTATATCATTTTTGAAATCATATAATCATTTTCTCATATTATGGCCCATGTACACTATTACCCCTGTGTATGAGGGTTGCGGGTCCTTGTGACCATGGCACTGAACTGTGGCCTCAGCCATGCCCGACCGTCAATTAACTATTTTCTTGGTGCACTCAACGGTCTGTTGATGGAATACCACCTTCTGGCATAGCCTCCTTCAGTGGTTTCGCCTCCATCCGAGTATCGGTACCGAACTCCTCTCATTCTTACTTATCTTGGGGCCAAAAATACTCTCCTCCATACATGTGCCCTCATTTCATAAACATTTATCTCATCTCTTGTACTTTTCTTTGTACTTCTTTTGATGCATCTTAGGGCAACATGTAGGAGGGTTTATCATCATTTTTCTTTCTTATAATCATCATCATTTCTCAACTTTCTTTTCTTAAAATGGAAACCTTTTCAAATATAAACTTGTTGTACTTAGAAAGCGTTTAAAGAAATATAAACTTTCTAGATAATTCTTTTAGAAATGCTTCATGCATGCAACATATCTTCATAGCAGGTAAATAAAATAATCATTTACAATTTGATACAAGAATATATAAATAGCATGACATGAAGTAATTTTAGAAAGGGGTAGTGAATTTACTTACCTCTAGACTGAAGCTAAAGTGGTCTGAAGGAATCTAGTTGCTCCAATCTGACTAACACCACTAGTATATCTTTTGAAACTAATTTCTAAAGTCCGCTATCTCTTGTGTTCTTTCTTTCTTGTAGCGCTTTGTCTCGCCCTTTCTCTCTCTGTTCTGAGTAAACACTTTTAGAAAGAAGAAAGACCGAGTAAAAAAAGCGGAAGAAGGAAGAATATGTGCAAGAGATGGGATAGGAGTAGTGAAATTGTGAAGGAGAAGAGCTCTATTTATAGGAGAAAATCAAATACTATTCTACCTTCAATTTACAATTATACCCTCATTTTACTATTCCACCTACCCATTTAGTATACCTACCATTGACTATTCTACCTTCTTGTTTAAAATTCTACCCTCCCTATACCTACCATTGATTATTTTACATTCTTATTTAAAAGTCTACCCTCCTTATACCTACCATTGACTATTATACCTTTACTATTCTACCTACCCATACAATTCTTCCTACCATTTACTATCATTTTATTTCACCAATTACCATTCTCTAATTACCACTCTCTGTAATACCATAAATTTCCCAAGAATTAAAATCCTTGGCTACAATGGATATTAAAATAACATCATTATCGAAATAATCTATTTAAATAACTTTGAAAATTCTGGGGCGCTACACACTTTGTCCCAATTTCATGTTATTTGTTTTGTGTGTTTGTTTGTTTATTTGAAAAATAAAAATAAAAAAATAGAAAATAAAAAAAAAAGAAGAAAAAAAATTTATGCATGTTCATGTTACCCTAAAATTTTAAGTTGATCTAAAAGAATTGTGGCTTGAATTCATTAGTGAGCTTAAAATTTTGAACACATGATCTAAGGAGTGAATCTGTTAGTTTGATTACTTGTTGAGGATAGTTGAAAAATCATATGTTTGATCTGATCACACAAGCACATAATTTGTGAGGTTTGATATGTGTGTTTTTGCATCTTGGATGAAATTGGATGACTTATTAGATGATACTTTGGCATGTTTAATAATAATAAAAAAAAGTGAAATAAATGATCATTGATGGTTTTTCACTGAGTAACTGGACCTCTTGCCTCAAAGCATTGAGTGTTCACGTCAAAAGGTGAAAAATATTGATTTGATCAGTGTCATGGTTAGTTGGTTTTGTAGCCTTTTTGACTCAAGTTAGTAGGTCCTTAGGGGTGTCTCTACACCTAATGCCCTAAAGCCACTTGATTTGGGAGTCATTGACTTAACACTCGCTACAAGGGTCAATTAGAAAGCTTAAGGGAACCAACATTGCACAACCTGACCAAAGAAAAAAAGAGAAAAAAAAGAAGAAAAAAAATGCCATTGTGTCATTCTAATAGGGAGTTAAGTGAATTTTGAGATTTGGAGACAGTACATATTGGAAAGATTTGGAAGCCTCATAATTTTGTACTAATTCATTGTACACAATTTTCAAACTTGTGATGATTTAGCATGTCCTTTATAAGTAATTGCACTTTGAGATTCCAATTCATTGTGAAGATGGAGTTCATCTTTTTAAGCTTGCTAATGAATGAAAATCATAATCTTGAAGTGATGCTTTAATTTTTGGAATAACATGAACTCTTGCATGATGTTTGTGGGTAACATTTCTGGAAAACTCTCACGAGACTTCACTCGTCCTCTAGGGAATTCCTAGAGGTTTAAAAGGCTTGTTGCATATGCTAAATGCAATTGTACATCCCACGAAAGATGGATTTATCTTTTTATTTTCTGTTTTTCCATTTATGTTTTTAGTTTTCTATTGCTAAGGGACTAGCAATATGTAAGTTTGGAGGTGTGTTAAGTGCTAAAATATTCATATTTTCAGCCCTTAACTTGCATGTTTTAATCCTTTGGTTTTAGTTAATTAGGTCATTTTAATTCATTTTTGTGTTTTCCATACTTTTGTAGGCGTTTGGAAGAAAATGAAGTAAATCTGGAAGATTTGGGCTCAAAGAGAGAAGAAGGGCAAAATGGGAGCCCCCTACCACTACGATCGATCATAGAGTACCTGTGATCGAGCGCAGTACCCAAGAAGATCAAACACAAATCAGGCCAGGAGTGATCGAGTGCAGGACAAAAGAAGGATCGATCACAGACCCGCGATCGAGCGCACACAGGTTGCGATCTATCGCACCTGCGCACATGAGACACATCAAATGGCGGCCAGAATGTCTCTCTTTCCATATTAGGGTTTTCCAACTCCCAATTGTAATAGGTTTTAAAACCCTTCGAAATCCCTAGGTTTACTACTTTGTCAAGGACTTCTAAAGACTATAAATAGACCCTTAAGCCTTTAGAATATGGAGGCTTTGTAAGGAGAAAAAGAGGAGCTCTTAAAGTTCAAGTCTTGGGTTTATTCTTTTCCTTTCTTTTCTTTTCTTTATGAGGATGTTTAACATCAACTCTATGTGTAGCTAATTTATTTAGTAGGGCTAGATTGAAGCCCTAGTTATGTTTTGTTAATATTTCAATATTGGCGCCTTTGTGATGATCTTGTTGTGCTATTTAACTTGATTAATACCTGCTTGAATGAATTCCTCATATGTGTGTGCCTGATCAACATATGCATGTGGTATGGACTAGTTAGTTAAATGAATTTGGATGACCGAGTCCTGGGTTTAACATAAGTAACAAGATATATCCACACCGGATTCTTGGGTTAATCAACATGGGGAACCGGGAGTATACACTCATGCCCTAGGCCTCAAGTGTTTGTCGATTTTCATAGAACATATGCTTTTCTAAAGAACAACTTAGTATATACCATGTTAAATCCTTTAGGAAAGAAAAGAGTTAGAGTATACACCCATGCCTAACTCGTTGCTTAGGGAAATCTATAGCTTAAGAAGTATACACCCATGCCCTTAGGTTGACAAGCATAAGATAGACATAACTTGATCAAAACATTGGCATATTGATATATTAGCTTAATATAATTAGTGGTGGATATCAAAGCCCTACCTTTTTATTATTATCAAATCAACCCAATCTTTGTTTTAGTTTACTTTTGGAATTGATTTTAAACAAGATTCAGCAATCCTCGTGGGAATGATTCCGTATTTGCACACTATGCTACTGTGTTGACCTCGTGCACTTGCGGGTAAAACACACAATTATTTGCCTATTAATTTAGGTGGGTAATGTGAACAACACCCTTGTGATTTGTTCTACGGATACATTAGGTATTTCAATTAAAATTGGATATCTTTTGTGATTTACGGATACATCTGATGATTTAATTGATATTGGATTCCTTTTTTGATTTGTGCAATGAATGGATACATGGGATGGTTTTGATTAACTGTTGAAGCATAGTAAAACATATTTAAGATTTTAATTGTGAGAACTTCAGATTAATATTGACGAGCATGGAGTATGTTGTTATGATTCGGTGAGTGTGAATTCCTGAACCTTAGTATCTTATCTTGTGTTTTAGTTTATTTAGTTTATGTTTTGTCTTTTAATTTTCAAAAACCCCAAAATCAAATCTTTTTTTCAGAACTAGGTTAGGATTTAATTAGTTTAGATATAAGTTGTTATTCAAGAACACAATTCCCTGTGGGTTCGACCTCGCACTTGCAAAATATTATATTGCAAACGATTCGTGCACTTGCGAGTTATAATAAATTGACACAACAGTAACCAATAATACACTGCAAGCAATTGAGGAGATGAAGAACTCTCGCTTGAAATCAATTAAAATGACGGAGAGCCACTGCACACAAATAACAAATTTTCTCAAAGAGGAAGAGCCCCCAAGTCAGTCAGTGACCACTCTTCATGGACATTATATGGAGGAAGAGAGTATTTGCTGTCATGAAGAGGAGCCATCTCCACAGTTCTATGGTCAATCATATTCATGTCTTAGTCCCAGTCCGCAGCAATCCATTTTTAAGATAGTAGCTCATGAAGAGGAACCATCTCCCATCAATTGGTCTCCACAATATCATGAAGAATCACCTCTACTTGAGATTTCTGAAAAGTTGTTAAAAGCACATTCTGCCTTAGAAAATGAGCATGCTGCCTATAAAGAAACTATGTCATCTTTTCATCACCACAGTAAGGCCAATATTCAACTGCTGCAATCTACAATGGCCAAGACAGAGGTTCACTTCATGCAAATATAAGAGATCCTCAAAGAAGAAGCACTCCAAAATCAGTCGATGGCCAATTACAGTGGAAACTACATGGAGGATGAGTGCACCTACTATCAAGAGCAAGCTGTCACATTGAGGAGCGAATTAGTGGTTGAAAGTAAAGAGGAAGAGAGGAAGGAGGAGCAATTTGAGGTTCCACAAGAACCACATCGGGAAAAAGAAGAGAGCACTAAGAATTCTTCAACATCAAATCTTATTCCCGAAGTACCGAGGGTCCATGAGAGAAGTCTATTAGAGCTACCAAATGAGCAAATTGAGGACATCAAGATAGAAAAGCTCCTTGAGTTTTTTTCTTATTTTATTCCAGTTTATGATTCCCCACTAGATGAGAAACTTTTTGAGAAAACTCAGAGTGGTCCACCCCGATCTACTGACAATTGGAATCCCCCTGCTATAGGAAAAATTCATTCTCTTTGGTGCAAGAGAAGAAAAGATTGGTGCTTCAAGTTTAAAAAGGGACAACAGTCTGGTTGAAGACATTAAACTTAGCGCTCATGGGGGGCACCCCATAGCATATCCTTTTTATTTTTGCTTTTCATTTTATTTTTCTGTTGTTTATTTTTAGTTTCTTTTTGTTTTCCGTTGTTATTTTAGTGTTTTGTTTTTCTGGAACAAGTGTGCTTTCATTCAAGTTTGGAGGTGTGCTATAAGCCATGTTATTCTAGACAGTTTCGTCCATCTCCCGGGTAAGATCTTTCCATATTATACTCACATTGGGGACAATGTGTAATTTAAGTTTGAGGGTATGGGAGACACACTTACACACACTTTGTTCCTATATTTATATTATTGATTATAAAAAATAAAAAAAATGCATGTTCATGTTTGTCTTTAAAAATTTTGGTTTATCTTAAAAAAATTGTGATTTGATTTTCATTAGTAAGCTTAAAATTTTGAACACATGATCTGGTGATAGAATTTTTCAATTTGGTTACTTGCTTTAGGCAGTTGAGAATTCACATGTTTGATCTGATCTTGCACAAGCACATTAGCACATAATTTGTGGGGTATGACATAAAAGTCTAATGTGTATGTTTCTATGTCTTGGGTAAAACTGGATGACTTATTAGATGGATACATTGGTATATATATATATATATATATATAAAATGATCATTGATAAGCTTTTCACTAAGTAACTGGACCTCTTACATCAAAGCATTGAGTATTTACGTCAAAATGTGAGAATTTTGATTTAATTAATGTTATAGCTAGTTTGGTTTCATAACCTTTTTGACTCGAGTTAGTAAGTCATTAGGGGTGTCTTTACACCTAATGCCCTAAAACCATTTGGTTTGGGAGTCATTGGCCTAACACTCGCTACATGGGTCAATTAGAAAGCTTAAGGGAACCAAACATTGCACAGCCTGACCCAAAAAAAAAAAAAAAAAAAAAAAAAAGAAGAAAAGAAAAATATGCCATTGTTATGCATTCTAATGGGGATTTCAGTAAACTTGAGATATTGAGACATTACATATTGGAATTAATTGGAAGCTTCATATTTTTGTGCTAGTTCACTTTACACTGTTTCGAACTTGTGATGCCTTGTCCTGTCTTTTGTAAGTAATTAAACTTTAAAATTCCAATTCATTGTGAAGATGGAGTTTGTCTTTTTAAACTTGCCAATGAATGAAAACCATGGTTTTGAGTGATACTTGAGTTTTGGATAACATGAACTTGTGCATAATGTTTGTGGGTAACATTATTGGAAAACCCTCATGAGACTTCACTCGTTCTCTAAGGAATTCCTAGGGGTTTAAAAGGCTTGTTGCACATGCTAAATGCAATCGTACATCCAACGAAAGAAAGATTTATCCTTTTGTTTTTCATTTTGATTTTAGTTTCGTATTGCTAAGGGACTAGCAATATGTAAGTTTGGGGGTGTGTTAAGTGCCAAAATATTCATATTTTAGCCCTTAACTTATATTTGTTAATTCCTTAGTTTTGTTAGTTTGTGCTATTTTATTCATTTTATGTGTTTTCCATGTTTTTGTAGGTGTTTGGAAGAAAGGGAAGCACTTCTAGAAAGTTCGAGCATTAAAGAGCAAATTTGGGAAAGCTAGAGGTTCTGGTAGTGCGATCGATTGCAAGGGACCTGCGCTTGAGCGCATTACCAGAGAATGTCTAGACGAGCGTAGGCTTGCACTCGTGTGCACAGGAGGAGACTTGATCGTAGACGTGCGATCGAGCGCACACGGGCTGCGATCGAGCACACCCGTGTGTTGGAAAAAAGACAGTTGTGGCCAGAATTCCTTTTCCTTCTATATTAGGGTTTTCCAAGTCCCACTTGTAATAGGACTAAACCCTATGAATTTTCTAGGTTTACTAGGAGTTCTAGGATTTCTCTAGGCCTATAAATAGACCTCTAAGCCTCACAATTCAACACACAACCTTGGGGAGAGGAATTGGAGGCTACTTTAAGGAGTCATTTTCGGTTTCTTCTTCTCCTTTTCTTTTTAGTTTTATTTTAATTATGTGTAACTAAACCTTTAGTAGGGCTAGATTGAAGCCCTAATTATGTCTATTTAATATTTCAATATTGGCGCCTTTGTGATAATCATATTGTGATGCTTAACTTGATTAATTCCTGTTTTATTGAATTCCTCATATGTGTGTGACTAGCAATTGTATGCATGTGGTATGGATTAGTTATTTAAGTCAATTTGGATAATCGAGTCTTGGGCTTAATAGAGTAACAAAAGAATTCCTCACGAGTTCTTGGGTTAATCAACATTGAAAACCGGGAGTAGACACCCATGCCCTAGGTTCCATATGTTTGTTGATTTACACAAGTATATGCTTTTTTAAAAAACAACTTAGTAAACACCCATGCTAAATCCTTTAAGAAAGAAAAGAATTAGAGTAGACACTCATGCCTAATTCGTTGCTTAAAGAGATTAATAGCTTAAGGAGTAGACACTCATATCCTTAGGTTGGCAAACTTTAGGTATTCATAATATGATTAGAGCATTGACATATTGTTATATTATTTGAGCATGATTAGTGGTGATATCAAAGCCCTACCTTTTATGTATCTTTATTTATTTTCAATATATCAATATCAATTTAGTGACAACTTTAACATTTTAATCAATTCTAAGCAAAATCAACAATCTCCGTGGGAACGATCTCGTACTTGCTGTACTATACTACCATTTAATCTTGTGCACTTGCGAGTAAAACATACAAATTATTATCAACAACATGGCACGAAGTGATTCATGTTCATTTGCACCCTTGATGTTGACAAAAAAAGGGCAATGTTTTCTAGAAGGTCTGTCGCCCAATCCTACGGCAATAGAACTCGAATAAATTTGTGCCACTCATAGACAGGATCGCCTCGAAGTTCTACCCACGCTCGTAAAATTTCGTGCCAATCGGATGCAGTTGAATCTTAACAACTACAAGCAAAACCCTTGGGTCAACCCAAATGCTCTAGAAGTGATAAGGAACACCCAAAATCATTTGGCACAAAAATTTATGCGTTTGTAAAGAACTTGGAGGCAATCCTGTCAATGGGTGGAACGAAGTGATTCGATTTCTTTTGCCCTTCCATGTAGGCAACAAAATGACATATTGTTCTAGATGCTCGGTAGCCCCGATCCCTCAGCACTAGAACTCATATAACTTCGTGCCACTCGTCGACAGAATCGCCTCAAATTTCTATACATATTCGCAAAATTTCGAACCAGTCGGATGAAGTTGAATCTTCACAACTACGAGCAAAACTCGTGAGTTGACCTAAACGCTCTTGTAGCGATACTTCAAACCCGGAATCAGTCGGCACAAAAATTTAATAGCTTCTGCAGAACTTCCAAGCGATCCAGTTAATGGGTGGCATAAAATGATTCGTGTTTGATTGCGCCCTTGATGTTGACAACAAAACGACTATTTTCTAGAAGGTCTGTAGCCTGATCCTGCGGCAATAGAACTCGAATAACTTTGTGCCACTCGTAGACAGGATTGCCTCGAAGTTCTATCCAGGCTCGTAAAATTTCATGCCAATCAGTTCAAGTTGAATCTTAAAAACTAGAAGCAAAACCCTTGGGCTGAGCCAAACGCTCTAGAAGAGATAAGGACCACCTAGAATCATTTGGCACGAAAATTTATGCACTTGTGCAGAACTTGGAGGCAATCCTATTGATGGGTTGCACGAAGTGATTCGAGTTCGTGATAATAGCTTAAAAATGCCTATTTTCTCTATTAAAATAAGCATTATCATACTATATTCTATTTTAATTCCTACATTTTATATTCAATGGTGGAAAAGTGTTCAATTATTAATCTTGAGCATAAAAGATATTTTATTGCAAGATATTGTATTTTGTAGGAATTTTCATAATTATCCAGCCAAACATTGGAAAGAATTTGAGCAAAAGAAAATAAGAGAATAAGTGAAACTTGTAGCACGTGAAATCCAAAAAAAAAAAAAAGACAATGGAAAAGAAAGGCAAAGAGACTTTTCTTATGAAGTTGTAAAGCCAAATGTGGGACTCACAATTGACAAGGGAAAACAAGAAAGAAAGAGGAACAAAACAAATCACAAGAAAAGTGGGGCCGGGTGTGGAGTGCTACCAAAGCCAAAGAGAAGAAGGAAAAAAAAAAAAAAGAAGGGGGTTTTTTCCCCTTTAGGAAGGCTGGCGTAGCAAGGTGAAAGGAGGAAAAAAAAAAAAGGCGATGTGCCTTCTTGTACGAAACCAAAGCGAAATACAAATTGACCTATGTTTTGTCTTGACCCTTTATAAATAGAATACACTACACACGTGAAAGGAGGAGGCGGCTGGGCTGAGAGAATTAGACACTGCCGCAGAGAAGAATCAGAGGAGGGAGAAGAGGAGTTTTCATACAGATACTTTATTCCTAATATTCAAGTTCTTTCTCTTTCATGTCTTTTTATTTATACATTGTTAAGTATTTTAAAATTATGTGTAACTAAATACTTTAGTTAGAGCATCTCTAGCAGTTGATGGCTATTTTAGCCACTCAAAATCAACTTTTTTAGTTTAGATACTACTTTTTCATAATGAACTTCAACAGACTATCTATTTTACAATCTACTTTATTTAAATATTGTTTTTTAATCTATTTTTTTATTATAGATAGAGGAGAGAGAGAGAGAGAGAGAGGGATAGAGAGGAGAGAGGAGAAAGAAAGAATAAAAAATGTTTAGAAGGTGCTACAGTGAACTTTCATATTTGAAAGTTCACTGTAGCAAATTTTATGAAAATAGCTATTCTCAAAGGTCTGTTGGAGCACCAAAATTGTTAAATTTAACTTAAAAGTTAGTTTAAAAGCCCTGCTGGAAATGCTCTTAGGGCTCGATTGAAACCCTAGTCGTGTTTTCTTAAGGATTTCAATTTGCCTTGTTACAAACTATTTTTGTGATGCTTAATTGATTATTTCCAAGTTTTATTTCATTCTTTATATGGCTTATGTGTTATGCTTGATCATCATATACATGTATTGTATGGAGATTGTCATATAGGTAAATTTTGATGATTGAGTCTTGTGCCTATACTAAGTGAGCAAGGAACCAATTATGGGTTTTTGTGATTAATCAACATGAAAAACAAGAATAGATACCATGTTCAAGGTTTGGTGTGTTTGTTGATTTCCATTATTTTATGCTTTTTGAAGTGCAACTTAGTAGATACCATGCTAAATACTTTGAAAATAAAAAGAGTTAAAGTAGACATCCATTCCTAACTTATTGCTTAAGGAGTAGATATCATGCACTTAGGTTGACAAACAGCGATAGGGGTGTCAACTCGGTCCCGGTTCCCGGTTATTGGCCAAAACCGAGAACCAGAACCGGGGTACCCTGGTTATTAATTTTGGACAACTGGAACTGGGTATCCAGTTCCTGGTTAATCGATTATATAACAACTGGCCGGTTTTTTGGTTATCCAGACCGGGTAACCGGTTTTAAAATTTTTTGTTAATCCACTACACACAAAAGCCCCAAGTTAATTTTAGGAATTTAGCTTCTTACTAAAATTCCCACAAATTCAGACCTAATCAAAAATTCCCCAAATCTTTATGATTTCAAACTTGAAATTCAATGGGTAGAACAAAAACTCAAAGAGAAACTAGAGATTTCAACAATACAGCAAAATCCCCAAAATCCCATGCATGAATCCTAATTTTCGGACCCAACCCAAAGTCTCACAAATCCTCACAATTTCTAGTTTCTAATCACACAAGTATAACAACATTTACAAGCAAATGGTAAGGATTTTACCTATGGCCGGAATCCTTCTTCTTCTTCCTCTTTTTCTTTCTTTCTTTTTCTTCCTTCATGGACAACAGCTCTCTCTCTTTCTCTCTCTCTCTCTATCTCTCATGTGCGTGTATGCGTGCTGGTAGGGAAGAGAAGAGAAGAAAGTGAAAGGGAGAAGAGAAAGAAAGGAGGGGGCTGTGCGTGACGGCGGCGGAAGTGAAAGAAGTGCTAAACCTAAAGTAAAAAAAAAAAAAGCAAAAAAAACTAATATATATAGAACATTAAAATAAATTATTGTATATATTGGTACCCTGTTATCCAATTACTCAGCTATAACTGGGTGCCAAAAACCGAAACTGGAACTGGGGCACCTGGTTACTGGTTTTTTCCAACCGATTCCCCTAATTCCCGGTTTCCCTGTATTTTTTGACACCCCTAAACAGCGAACATCTAAATCTAGTTTGTAGCATTGTGTAAGTCATTTACTTTAAGGAAGATGGTTAGTGGTGAATATAGAAGCCTTAACTTATTTTATCATTATTTCAATTCTAGTTTCAAATATGTTTTACGATTTTCTTTCACTAGTGCAATCTTGGTTGGTTATTCAAAGTTGTTATTTGTTATTTGTTTTGTTTCATTTAGATACAAGCTTTAGGAAATAATATCATATTTGCTATCTATACTATTTGTTTGATCTTGTACACTTGTGAGCTAAAACATACATTTAGAAGTTTATTATTTAGGCTGATATTTGTATAACAGTTTGTTTGATCCCGCTGATGTTGACGACAAAACGACATATTTTTTTGAAAGCTCTATAGCCCCAATCCACTGAAAATAGAACTTGAATCACATCGTGCAACTATTGGTCAAGATCGCTTCAAACTTCTATACATGCTTGTAAAATTTCAAGTCAATTGGATGAAGTTGAATCTTTACAACTAGGAGCAAAACCCATGGGTTGAATTAAACGGTCTGGTAGCGATACGCAAAACCCGGAATCATTCAGTGAAAATTTACTAGCCTCTACAGAACTTAGAGGTGATCCACTCAACGGGTGGCACAAAGCGATTCCTCTTCATATGGCCACCCTGATGTTGACGGCAAAAGGACAACTTTTTTTAGAAGGTCATTTGTCCCAATCCCCCAACAATAGAACTCGAATCACTTCGTGACACTCGTTGACAGAATCTCCTCGAAGTTCAATACAAGCTTGTTAAGGCCAATTGGATGAAGTTGAATCTTCACAACTAGGAACAAAATCGTGAGTCAACATAAATGTTTTGCTATGCATAAGCACAACCCAGAATCATTCGACACGAAAATTTACAGGCATGTGCAGTAATTCGAGGCGATGCTGTCAACAGTTAGCAAGAAGTGATTTGAGTTTGTTTGCCCCCGATGTTGACGACAAAATGATAACATTTTCTGAAAGGTCGGTAGGCATGATACACTGACAATACAACTCGAATCACTTCTTGCCACTTGTCGACAGGATTACCTTGTATTTCTATACATGTTCATAAAATTTCAAACCAATCGGATGAAGTTAAATCTTCACAACTACGAGCAAAACCCGTGGGTTGACCTAAACGCCGTAGTAGCGATATGCCAAACTCGGAATCATTCTGCATGAAAATCGAATAGCCTCTACAGAACTTCCAGGAGATCCAGTTAATGAGTGGAACGAAGTGATTCATGTTCGTTTGCACCCTTAATGTTGACGAAAAAATGACAATGTTTTCTAGAAGGTCTGTATCCAGATCCCGTAGCAATAGAATTTGAATAACTCCATGCCACTTGTCGACATGATCGCCTCAAAGTTCTATACATGCTCATAAAATTTCAAGTCAATCTGATGAAGTTGAATTTTTACAGCTAGGAGCAAAACCCTTAGGTTGACCCAAACGCTATGGAAAGCGTTAAAAGACCAACCAAAATCATTTGACCCAAAAATTTACGCGCTTGTATAGAACTTGGAGGCAATCCTGTCAATGGGTGGCATGCAGTGATTCGACTTCGTTTTGCCCCAAGGTTGACAACAAAACGACATCTTTTTCTGGAAGCTCGGTAGCCCCGATCCCCTGGCACTAGAATTCATATCACTTCGTGCCACTTGTTAATAGAATCGCCTCGAATTTCTATACATGTTCGTAAAATTTCAGATTAATTGAATGAAGTTGAATCTTCACAACTACGAGCAAAACTCGTGGGTTGACCTAAACGCTCTAGTAGTGATTGAAAACCCGGAAACATTCGGCACAAAAATTGAAAAGCCTCTACAAAACTTCCAAGCGATCCCGTTAATGGGTGGCACTAAGTGATTTGTGTTCATTTGCACCCTTAATGTTGACGAAGAATGATAATGTTTTCTAGAAGGTCTATAGCCCAGTCCCACAGCAATAGTACTCGAATAACTTTGTAGCACTCGTAGACCGGATCGCCTCGAAGTTTTATCATTGCTTGTAAATTTCATACCAATTGGATGAAGTTGAATCTTAACAACTAGAAGCAAAATCCTTGGGTTGAACCAAACACTCTGGAAGCAATTAGGAACACCTAGAATCATCTGGCACAAAAATTTCCGCGCTTGTGCAAAACTTGGCAGCAATCTTGTCGATGGGTGGCACGAAGTGATTCGATTTCTTTTGGTCACCCCCCATATTGACAACAAAACGACATCTTGTTTAAGAAGCTCGGTAGCCCCGATCCCTCGGCACTAGAACTCGTATAACTTCGTGCCACTCGTCGGTAGAATCGCCTAGAATTTCTATACACGTTTGTAAAATTTTGGATGAGTCGAATGATGTTGAATCTTCACAACTACGAGCAAGACCCGTGGGTTGACCTAAACACTCTGGTACCGATACACCAAACCCGAAATCATTCGGCACAAAAATTTAATAGCCTCTGCAAAACTTCTAGGCGATCTAGTTAATGGGTGGCATGAAGTGATTCGTGTTCAATTACACCCTTGATGTTGACGACAAAATGACAATTTTTTTGGAAGGTCTATAGCCCGATCCTGCAGCAATAGAACTCAAATAACTCCATGCCACTCGACGACAGGATCACCTCGAAGTTCTGTACATGCTCGAAAAATTTAATGCCTATTTGATGAAGTTGAATCTTCACATCTAGAAGCAAAACCCTTTGGTTGACCCAAACGCTCTGGAAGCGATAAGGACCACCTAGAATCATTTGGCACAAAAATTTAGGCACTTGTGCAAAACTTGGAGACAATCATGTCGATGGGTGGCACGAAGTGATTTGAGTTCTTTTTATCCCGCTGATGTTGATGAGAAAATGACATTTTTTCCGAAAGCTCGGTAGCCATGGACATGCTCATAAACGGGTGGCAAACGAACTCAAATCACTTCATGCCTCCCATTAATAGGATCACCTCGAAGTTCTGCACATGCTCATAAATTTAAGTTCCAAATGATTTTGGGTTGTGTGTATTGCTACCTAAGAATTCGGGTCGACCCACGGGTTTTGTTCTTAGTTGTGAAAATTCAACTTCATCCAATTAGCCGAAATTTTACGAGCGGATATAGAACTTTTAGGCGATCCTATCGATGACTAGCACGAAGTGATTTGAGTTCTATTGTCGAGGATCTGGACTACTCACTTTCCAGAAAAAGTTGTTTTGTCATCAACATCGAGGCGCAAACGAATTCGAATAACTTCGTGCCATCCATCGACAACATTGCCTTGAAGCTCTACACACGCTTATAAATTTTTTTGCCAAATGATTTACAGTTATGCATATCGCTATCAAAACGCTTGGGTCGACCAATTGGTTTTGCTCCTAGTTATAAAAATTCGACTTCATCCGATTGCCCAAAATTTTAAGAGCATGTATAGAACTTCGAGGCAATCTTGTTGACGAGTAGCACGAAGTGATTCAAGTTCTATTGTCGGGTGATCGGACTCTAGATCACGGAAGAGGCATATTAAAGCACTCTAGATCACGGAAGCTTATTCCCCCTTTATCTCTTGCCCTCCCCAGCCTCTCCCAACTCATCCGTGCTACCTTAGAATTGTTCTCCTTGTGACCCCACCAAAACCTAGACATCACGGAGTTAATTTTTTTACATAGGGTTTTGGGTAGTTAGAAGACACTCATGGTATAGGTGGGAATTGCTTGGACAACTACCTTCAACAACACCTCTTTACTTGCCTGGGATAAGAACTTTTCTGTAACATCCCTAGCCCGTTAGGGTTAGTTTTGTTAATGATTTTCTTACTCGCAAAGATCCATAAGGTTTATCAACTAAACAATACTAGTATAACAATGAATGCATGAAAGTCTAGAATATCATGTCTAAAAATAATAACTAAACTGAAATATTCTTGTTTAACATAAATATGTCTCACAACGAGATAGAGATCCTTATTAAAATAAATCTATCAATCTCTGAAAGAAAATTGTGCCAACGCACTTATTAACTTGACTAATATGAAATCATAAGAAATCCTAAATACGCCCGCCCCCATTCCGGCTTCCTAGTGCAGCCTGGTCACCACCTGAAACAAGAAATAAAAAACTGATGAGCCCAAAGGGGGCCCAGTAAGTGAAATCCACAACCATGAGCAGTTTTACTCCTTGTCCCGTTTTGAAAAATGGAACTCATAACTACATATGTTCCCAGTTATTTTTAAAGAAAATAGAAAGCAAATAAAATATATTTTCATCAATAAAATTTTTGATAGTCTTTATCTCATACTAGGGCCCATGTATACTGTTACCCCCATATACTAGGGTTGCGCGGTCCTTGCAACCTGGGATGAGATACTGTGGCCGCAGCCCCGTCCCCTGGCCAGCCGATTAACTCTGGGTGCACTCAGCATGGCAAAAATAAAACTATGATGGAACCACCTTCTGGCAGAGCCTCCTTCAGCGGTTGCGCCTCCATCCTTAGCATCGGTACCGAGCTTCTCTCTTGTTTCTCTTGGGCCAAATATACACTCCTCCCTACATGTGCCCACATTTTATAACACTCTTTTCTCATTTCTTGTACTTCTCTAGGGCAACATGTAGGAGGATTTATTATCATTTTCTCAAAATTCTCTTTATAAACATCACTATTTTCACAATATTTCTTTTTTTCAAACTTATCATGCATGCAGCATAATTTCATAATATAAACAAAACAATCATTTGCAGTTTGAAACAAAATTTACATAAATAGCATGTCATGATAATTTTTCTGGAAGGGATAATAAATTCACTTACCTCTTGACTGCAGTAAAAGTTTCCTCTGACTGCTAACTAATCTCCTGAAGGAAATACAGACACATTACTACCCTCATACACGTCACAACAAAACATTCTACTACTATTATGAGTTGGCTTGCTAATCAATTGAGAATGAACTTACTTAGGTATTTAGGTATATTTTCTCATAAAATTTTCAGAATTTATTTTATTTAGTAGTACTCCTTTATGTATATATACTTTAAGTTCTTCCATACTATATATATATATATACACTGCCCACTACCCCATCTATATATATAGATGAACAACTTGAATACCATATATATATATATATATACACGTCCGTTAGCATGCTATGTATATATATATATATATAGTAGTACTGTATATTATATATATATATATACCTTGAATCATTATAAATATATTGAACAATCAGATGTACATATATTTGAAATCCTTCAACTCATTATACATATATATATAAAGTATTCATGTATATATATCTGTAATTCCTTCAAATCATTATATATATATATATATAGAGCTGCACGTGAGGTGTAAAACAAGAAGACAATCTCTTTCCCACTACAAGGCCACACGGCAACCAAGGTAAAATGCTGAAATTTGACTCACAATTGTGCTATTAATGAGTATATATATATCAGATGAAGAAAAGCAAATATGTGAGGCCATACCTAACACACACAGGGAGAGCAACGTGACGAGGGAAAAGTGAGCGGCAAGAAAAATCCCTTTTCTCTTTTTTTTTTTTTTTTTTCTTTCTTTCTTTCTCTCTTGGTGTGCGGCAAGCTTGTTTCACTCCCTTAAATAGGCTGAGTAGAAGATCAGAGGAAATAGGTTTTCAAGGAGCTTAGGTTTTTTTTTCTTTTGGTAGTCGGCGCCTAGGGCCGGGCTTCAATATATATATATATTTAACTCTTTTATTTTATTTACTTATTATTATTATTATTATCATGTATTATTATTATATATTTTTAATTCGTCCATTCTCATTGTTAACCTAAGCCAACCCTTTTTTTAAAAAAATATCTACGAGTCAACTAAAAATACTCTAAAGGGACTTAGGATTGTCACAATCCTCCCCCCTTATAAAAATTCCGTCCTCGAAATTTGGTGAACAACTAACCCACTGACCATAGGAATTACCTGATGTGCCAGAGTCGCTTTGAGGCCTATCAGCTTTCACTCAAACAGATACGGGTACTTCTCCCGCATGCTCTCCTCCAATTCCCATGAAGCTTCTTCCACGGAGTGGTTACTCCATAACACTTTCACTAAAGAGATAGTCTTGTTCCTGAGGACTTGTTGCCTTCTATCCAGTATTCTTGTCGGTGTCTCCTCATAAGTTATGTTGGATTGAATCTGCAGGGGCTCGCTTTCCAATACATGTGTGGGATCCGGTACGTATTTCCTTAGCATGGATATATGAAATACATTGTGAATTCCTGTCAAGTTTGGTGGTAGTGCCAAACGATATGCCACCGTGCCAATCTTCTCGAGAATCTCGAAGGGACCCACAAATCTGGGGCTCAGCTTTCCTCTTCTTCCGAACCTCATTACTCCTTTCATAGGGGCGACCTTGAGAAAGACCTTTGTGCCAACTTCGAATTCCAGTTCTCGTCGTCTAACGTCGGCGTAGCTCTTCTGTTGACTCTGAGCTGTTGCTAATCTCTGCTTAATCACTGCTATCTTCTCCCAGGTGTCTTGAATGATCTCTGGTCCGTCTGTTTGAGGGTGAAACGCTGTACTAAAGGTTAGCTTTGTTCCCAATGCTTCCTGTAAACTCCTCCAAAATCTAGAGGTGAATCTTGGATCACGATCCGACACAATCGACACAGGAATCCCATGTAATCGTACGATCTCCTTGATGTAAAGCTCGGCAAGTCAATCCATACTGTAAGTCATCTTGATGGGTAGGAAGTGCGCAGTCTTAGTCAACCGATCAACAATGACCCATACTGCATCTTGGCCACTAGGAGCTCGAGGAAAGCCTGACACAAAATCCATCGAAATACGTTCCCATTTCCACCCAGGAATAGGTAGGGGTTGCAAAGGTCCTGCAGGTCTCTGGTGCTCCGCCTTAACTTGCTGACAAGTGAGGCATTGTTCTACATACCGTGCGATATCCTTCTTCATTCCTTTCCACCAATAATTTCTATGTAAATCCCGATACATCTTGGTGTTACCTAGATGGACTGTATATAGGGACTGATGGGCTTCTGACAAGATGACTCTCTTCAGTTCTGCGTCCTTGGGAATGCACACTCGGTTGCGAAACTTTAATATCCCATCTCCACCAATGTGAAAATCTGATTGTACCCCTTTTTCAACTTCTTCACAGCATCTAATAATTTCGTTATCTGATAACTGGGCGGCTCTAATTTGCTCCATTAAGGCCGGCTCCAAGCTTAGGCTACTCATGTAAGACTGGATCTCTCCCACCATCATCTCTACTCTGGCCCTCTCCAAGTTAAGGAGTAGTTCCTTTTGCATGATGAACATGGCAGATACGCTTCCAACAATAGTTTTTCTACTGAGAGCATCAGCAACTACATTCACCTTCCCTGGGTGGTAGTTGATCGTACAATCGTAGTCCTTTAGGAGTTCCAGCCAACGTCTTTGGCGCATATTGAGCTCTTTCTGGGTGAAGAAGTATTTCAGGCTTTTATGATCTGTGTAGATTTCACAACGCTCCCCGTATAAGCAGTGTCGCCATATCTTAAGAGCAAAGACTACCGCAACAAGCTCAAGGTCATGAGTCGGATAATTGCGCTCGTAAGTCTTCAACTATCTCGAGGCATAGGTGATTACTTTCCCTTTCTGCATTAGTATGCAACCCAACCCTTTGTGTGAGGCGTCACTATAAATTACAAATCCATCCGATCCTGATGGGAGAGTGAGGACCGGTGTGGTGACTAAACGTTGCTTCAATTCTTGGAAACTTTGTTCACACTCCTCCGACCATTGAAATTTTTCGTTCTTCCTTGTAAGTCTGGTCAATGGTGCTGCCAACCGAGAAAACCCTTCAACGAACCTCCTATAATAGCCGGCACGTTTTGTCTTTCAATAACATGAGAGGCTAAACCTTCAACTAAGGTTGAAGATGAAGCCTCACTTATGATTAACAACTTTGTTTCATGTATGTAATATTTCCCAATTTAATGGTTTAATTGCTCTATTGTTTTACTTCTAATCAATTGGATTGAATAACACTTGGATATCTTTTGTGATTCAAGGATACACTTGATGATTTAAGATTATTCAATATAATTGATTGCTTGGTTTTCTTTGTTAAAAATTGGATTTTCCCTGTGATTTATTCTCTGGATACAATTGATGTTTTGATAAAGATTGGATATTTTCTTGTGATTTACGGATACAGTTAATGATTTGATCGAATATTGGATTTCTTTTGTGATTTGGGTTATGAATGGATACATGGGATCTTTTGATTAATTCTTTGAAGCAATAGTAAAACAAACTTAAGATTTATATGTGAGAACTTTGGGGAATATTATAGATCATGAAATTATGTTGTTATGAATTTGTGAGTGTGGATTCTGAAACTTTAGTGCTTCGTCATAAGATTTCAATCACTTTAAATTGCTCATGCTTTTGCTTTTTCATTCAAACAGAAAAATCTCTCAAAAATTTGGAACTAGATTAGGATTTAATTAATTTAGATTTAAAATTGCTTTCAAGAATACAATTCCCTGTGGGTTCGACCTCGCACTTGCAATCCATTAACTACAATTGATTCGTGCACTTGCGAGTTAAATAAATTTGCACAACAAGTTTTTGGCGCCGTTGCTGGGGAATTGTTTATTTTTTGAAACCAATTTATTTCTAGATCCGTTTTATTCTTCTACTAGTTATAATTAGGATTTTATTTTTCTGCAATTTGTTTTGTTTTATTTGTGTTACTAATACAATTTTTTTTTTTTTTTTTTAAAAAAAAAGATAGATTTTTCTTTTTGTTTTTTGTTGTTGTTTTGTTTGAGTTACAAACCTGCTACGATCGAGCACACTTGTAAACAAGACAGCAACCGCAACAGTTCAGTAGATTTTTGCCAAAATCTTTTGGTCCTTTTTTGTGAGTTTTTAGTTTCTGTTTAAATTAATTTCTGCTTGCAATTGTGTTTAGTTAGTTTAATATAATATAATTTAATTCAATTCATTTCAGTTTTTAGTTTATTAGTTTGTTAGGTTGTTAGCTTGTTAGTTCCTATTTGCATGTTCGGTCGTAGGGCTTTAAATCTGGAGTTAAACGCTTTTGATCCTGAAATTGAAAGAACAGCGAGAGAGAATCTAAGACAGCCACCAAACTCACCCACCAATTCTCAAAGTTCCGAGTCTGATTCGGAAAAGTCTGTTAAGATGGGAGAACGAAATCAACCTAGATCCCTTAGGGAGCTGTTCGTACCCAACATTACCAACACACCGTCATGTATAGTGTTGCCAGCTACTCGCTTCAAGCTGAAGCCAAGTACAATAGGCCACCTTCCTGCATTTAGAGGATTAGAGAATGAGGATCCATATGTTCATGTGAGGATTTTTTTGGAAATTTGCGACATTGTTAATACGCAAAATGCCCCAGCAGAAGCGGTGCGTCTTCGGTTATTCCCTCTGTCCCTACATGATAGGGCGAAATCCTGGCTACTCAACAATAGACCTGGATCTATCACTTTTTGGGATATGCTGCAAAGCAAATTTTACAACAAATTCTTCCCAATTTCCAAAATCAATAACCTCCGTCTACAGATCACCAATTTCAGACAGAAAGAAGGGGAAAGATTCACCGATAGTTGGGAGAAGTTTAAAGAGCTTACTATAAAATGCCCACCCCACGGGTTTGAGAATGAGGTGCTTGTTCAAATTTTCTATAGGGGACTAACACCAAGTGAGCGAAACTCACTTGAGACTATGAATGGTAGAGAATTCTTAAGTCTTACTGGGGATGAAGCCTATAAAACTTTGGACGAAATGGCTGAACGAGCACAACAATGGGATTTTCAAGATAGTTGGGACAGACAACAACCCACTCCCAAGACAGGAGGCATTTATGAGGTGAGGAATGATGCTGAATTAAGGGAGGAGTTCAAGGTTCTCAGGCGTCAGTTTGACACTATGGTCTTAAACAAACCAGTGAATGTAGCAGATACTTACCAAGTTGATGCATGCGGGTTATGTGATAGTCAAACGCACTTCACTCAAAATTGCCCAACTTTGTCAACAGAGTACCCAACTGAGCAAGTCAATGCCTTCAATGACTACAGAAAACCCACCACTAGACCGTTTTCTGAAACGTACAATCCAGGGTGGCGGAATCACCCAAATTTCTCTTGGAAGCAGAATCAGCCATTGAACCAAAGAGATACCTCCACTCAAGCTCAAAATCAGTTCAGGCCATCTCACCAAGCTCAACCGCCTGTTTATCAGTCTACCACTCAAGTGCCTGCACCACAGTCATCACTGGAAGACATGATGAAAGCATTCATGCAATCAATGGATAAGAACATACAAGAGATAAAGCAAGATATGAAGAATACTACCCTGAGCAATTCCCAAGATATACAAGAGCTAAAAGGTTTCACCAATCAAGCCGTACAGGAAATGAGGAATTCCAACATGGCCAACAACAGAGACATACAAGAACTTAAGCAGGCTATGATCAAGGTAGAAGGACAAGTTGGCCAGATAGCAAATCAAGTGGGGGAAAGAGAAAGAGGGAAGTTCCCTAGTCAACCTGTGCCTAACCCAAAAGGGCAATTTGTGATTGGAAGTTCCTCTGCCTCTATGCATGGTCAGGAACATGTACAAGCCATCACCACTCTGAGGTCAGGCAAACAGGTGGATAATCAAGTGGTCATGCCTGAAGAGGCCACTAAGGCTGCAGAAGAGAAGGAAAACCTGGACAAGCCTACGGAAGACACAGGACCGGACATTGCCATTCCGATTACTGAGGATCCTTCCAAAAAGTATATACCCAAAGCTCCGTATCCAGAAAGACTAAAACCGCCAAAGAAGAGCTCGAAGTTCGATGATATTTTGGAAGTGTTCAAGCAAGTGCAGATAAACATTCCATTCCTAGATGCCATCCAGCAAGTGCCTTCTTATGCCAAATTTCTGAAGGATTTGGTCACCATCAAGAGAAAGACGAACGTCCCCAAGAAAGCTTTCTTGACTGAGCAGGTCAGCTCTATCTTGCAATACAAGATGCCTGTAAAGTATAAGGACCCTGGATGTCCTACCATTGCTTGCAAGATTGGTGACAATCGAGTTGAGAAAGCTCTGTTGGATTTGAGGGCCAGTGTAAATCTACTGCCATATTCAATATATGTTTAGTTGGGATTGGGAGAGTTGAAATCCACTTCAATTACACTTCAGTTGGCTGACAGATCTGTGAAGGTTCCAAGGGGAATTATTGAAGACGTGCTGATCAAAGTTGATAAGTTCTACTACCCTGTGGACTTCATCGTCTTAGATACAGAGACGGAAAATGCAGAAATTCAAGTTCCAATCATATTAGGGCGTCCCTTTTTAGCTACGGCTAATGCCCTAATCAACTGTAGAACTGGAGTCATGAAGATATCATTTGGAAACATGACAGTGGAACTGAACATCTTTGATATCAGCAAGCAACCATTTGAGTATGAGGAGGTCAGAAGCACATGCTTAATTGAGGGGATAGTAGAGAAAACTGTCAATGAACCAGATATTGAAGACCCCTTGGGAGAATGCCTGATTGCACTGGGAAGTGACATGGCACTGGACACTTTATTGGAACAAGTTGACGCCTTGTTAGACTCAACGCCTGAGATAAAGACGGAGACTACAAAAATTACTTTGACATCGTCCCCTGATCCATCTTCATTAGCAGTTGAGCCTGTCAAGCGGGAGTTGAAGCCTCTACCAGACACCCTGAAGTACAAGTATCTGGATCCTATAGAATCTCTGCCTGTGATCATTGCTGCAGATTTGGATAGTGATTAGGAACATGAGCTGTTAGAAGTTTTGAGAGAGCATAAAGAAGCAATCGGGTGGTCAATAGAAGATATCAAAGGAATCAGCCCTACAGTAGTGATGCATAAGATTCATCTGGAAGAAAATGCTAAAACTTCTCGCGAGCCACAGAGACGGTTGAATCCGACCATGCAAGAGGTAGTTCGAGCAGAGGTAATTAAACTTCTGGATGCGGGAATCATATACCCAATCTCTAACAGCAAATGGGTGAGTCCCATTCATGTGGTGCCGAAGAAGGCAGGGATTACAGTTATCAAGAACAAGGAAAATGAGTTGGTCCCCACTCGTGTGCAGTCAGGATGGAGAGTGTGCATTGACTACAGGAAGTTAAATGCCGTGACAAGAAAAGACCATTTTTCTCTACCTTTCATCGATCAGATGTTGGAGAGATTGGCAGGCCATGAGTACTACTGTTTCCTTGATGGTTACTCCGGCTACAACCAAATTCCACTGGACCCCGAAGATCAAGAGAAGACTACTTTCACTTGTCCGTTCGGTACGTTTGCCTATCGTCGTATGCCGTTTGGATTGTGCAATGCACCCGCCACTTTTCAGCGATGTATGATCAGCATCTTTTCACATATGGTTGAACGTCACCTGGAGATCTTCATGGATGACTTCTCAGTCTTTGGTTCATCATTTAGGGAATGTCTACATCATCTCACATTGGTGCTGGTACGGTGCAAGGAGAAGAATTTGGTTCTGAATTGGGAAAAATGCCACTTCATGGTGAAACAAGGAATTGTTTTGGGGCATGTAATTTCCCACAAAGGTATCGAGGTTGACAGAGCTAAGGTTGATTTGATATCTAACCTTCCGCCCCCGCGGACAGTTAAGGAGATTCGGTCATTTCTGGGACATGCTAGGTTCTACAGAAGATTCATCAAGGACTTCAGCAAGATAGCAAGACCTCTATGTAATCTATTGGCAAAGATGTTCCTTTTGACTTCAATGACAAGTGCCAGACAGCCTTTGAGATTCTAAAAAAGACCTTAACTTCTACACCAATCATTCAGCCACCTAATTGGGGGGTTCCGTTCGAGATAATGTGTGATGCCTCTGATTATGCTGTGGGAGCCGTTTTGGGTCAGCGAGTAGAGAAGATTCCGCATGTCATATACTATGCCAGCAAGACTCTGAATGATGCACAACTTAACTACTCCACTACTGAAAAGGAGTTGTTAGCTGTAGTGTTTGCTCTGGATAAGTTTAGATCTTACTTGCTAGGGTCTAAAGTCTTAGTCTACTCGGCTCATGCTGCACTGAAATATCTATTGTCAA
>NC_081542.1:33128872-33135799 GCF_901000735.1 Corylus avellana
TCTCTTGGGCCAAAAATCCACTCCTCCCTACATGTGCCCTCATTTTATAACATTCTTTTCTCATTGCTTGTACTTCTCTAGGGCAACATGTAGGAGGGTTTATGATCATTGTCTCAAAATTCTCTTTATAAACATCACTATTTTCACAATATTTCTTTTTCTCAAACTTGTCATGCATGTAGCAAAATTCCATAATATAAACAAAATAATCATTTGCAATTGAAAACAAAATTGCATAAATAGCATGACATGATAATTTTTATGGAAGGGATAATAAATTCACTTACTTCTTGACTGCAGTAAAATTTTCCTCTGACTGCTAACTAATCTCCTGAAGGAAATACAGACACATTACTACCCTCATACACGTCACCACAAAACATTCTACTACTATTATGAGTTGGCTTGCTAATCAATTGAGAATGAACTTACTTAGGTATTTAGGTACGTCTTCTCATAAAATTTCCAGAATTTATTTTATTTAGTATTACTCCTTTATATATATACTTTAAGTTCTTCCATACTATATATATATATATATAGTACTTTAAAATATATCAACACATATATAGATTCAAGTTGTTCATATATATAGTTCTGATGGAGGTATATATATACACGCATGGTAGAGTTTTATATATATATATACCTTGAATCATTATAAATATATTGAACAATCAGATGTACATATATTTGAAATCCTTCAACTCATTATATTTGAGGAGGAAATTGCACCTAGACTTGGTGTGCGTGGATTACTGCGAGAGAGAGAGAGAGACGTAGTACTAGGGTTTGTCTTATTTGTATAAATAAGTTTGGCAAGGAGAAAAGATAGGCGGTGCTTAGACTTTAGGGTTTTCATTTTTTTTTTTTTCTGTTTTAGTTGACGCTTATATATATATATATATATATTATTACTCTTATTTATATTTTACTCTTTTATTTTATTTACTTATTATTGTTATCATTATTATTATTATTATTATATATTTTTAATTTGTTCATTCTCATTGTTAACCTAAGCCAACCCTCTTTTTTTTTTAAAAAAAAAAAAAACGACGAGTCAACTAAAAATACT
This sequence comes from Corylus avellana, assembly GCF_901000735.1. Taxonomy (NCBI): domain Eukaryota; kingdom Viridiplantae; phylum Streptophyta; class Magnoliopsida; order Fagales; family Betulaceae; genus Corylus; species Corylus avellana. Next base: position 33,129,951 of record NC_081542.1, read on the forward strand.
TTAAAGGGAGTTAGGATTGTCACAATCCTCCCCCCTTATAGAAATTCCGTCCTCGGAATTTGGTGAACAACTAACCCACTAACCATAGGAAGTACCTGATGTGCAAGAGTTGCCTCAAGGCCCGTCAACTTTCACTCAAATAGATACAGGTACTTCTCCCGCATGCTCTCCTCCAATTCCCATGAAGCTTCTTCCACGGAGTGGTTACTCTATAAGACTTTCACTAAAGAGATAGTCTTGTTCCTGAGGACTTGTTCTCTTCTATCCAGTATTCTTGTCGGTGTCTCCTCATAAGTGATGTTGGATTGAATCTGTAGGGGCTCGCTTTCCAATACATGTGTGGGGTCCGGTACGTACTTCCTTAGCATGGATATATGAAATACATTGTGAATTCCTGTCAAGTTTGGTGGTAGTGCCAAACGATATGCCACCGTGCCAATCTTCTCGAGAATCTCGAAGGGACCCACAAATCTGGGGCTCAGCTTTCCTCTTCTTCCGAACCTCATTACTCCTTTCATAGGGGCGACCTTGAGAAAGACCTTTGTGCCAACTTCGAATTCCAGTTCTCGTCGTCTAACGTCGGCGTAGCTCTTCTGTCGACTCTGAGCTGCTGCTAATCTCTGCTTAATCACTGCTATCTTCTCCCAGGTGTCTTAAATGATCTCTGGTCCGTCTGTTTGAGGGTGAAACGCTGTGCTAAAGGTTAGCTTTGTTCCCAATGCTTCTTGTAAACTCCTCCAAAATCTAGAGGTGAATCTTGGATCACGATCCGACACAATCGACACAGGAATCCCATGTAATCGTACGATCTCCTTGATGTAAAGCTCGGCAAGTCAATCCATACTGTAAGTCATCTTGATGGGTAGGAAGTGCGCAGTCTTAGTCAACCGATCAACAATGACCCATACTGCATCTTGGCCACTAGGAGCTCGAGGAAAGCCTGACACAAAATCCATCGAAATACGTTCCCATTTCCACTCAGGAATAGGTAGGGGTTGCAAAGGTCCTGCAGGTCTCTGGTGCTCCGCCTTAACTTGCTGACAAGTGAGGCATTGTTCTACATACCGTGCGATATCCTTCTTCATTCCTTTCCACCAATAATTTCTACGTAAATCCCGATACATCTTGGTGTTACCTAGATGGACTGTATATAGGGACTGATGGGCTTCTGACAAGATGACTCTCTTCAGTTCTGCGTCCTTGGGAATGCACACTCGGTTGCGAAACTTTAATATCCCATCTCCACCAATGTGAAAATCCGATTGTACCCCTTTTTCAACTTCTTCACAGCATCTAATAATTTCGTTATCTGATAACTGGGCGGCTCTAATTTGCTCCATTAAGGCCGGCTCCAAGCTTAGGCTACTCATGTAAGACTGGATCTCTCCCACCATCATCTCTACTCTGGCCCTCTCCAAGTTAAGGAGTAGTTCCTTTTGCATGATGAACATGGCAGATACGCTTCCAACAATAGTTTTTCTACTGAGAGCATCAGCAACTACATTCACCTTCCCTGGGTGGTAGTTGATCGTACAATCGTAGTCCTTTAGGAGTTCCAGCCAACGTCTTTGGCGCATATTGAGCTCTTTCTGGGTGAAGAAGTATTTCAGGCTTTTATGATCTGTGTAGATTTCACAACGCTCCCCGTATAAGCAGTGTCGCCATATCTTAAGAGCAAAGACTACCGCAACAAGCTCAAGGTCATGAGTCGGATAATTGCGCTCGTAAGTCTTCAACTATCTCGAGGCATAGGTGATTACTTTCCCTTTCTGCATTAGTATGCAACCCAACCCTTTGTGTGAGGCGTCACTATAAATTACAAATCCATCCGATCCTGATGGGAGAGTGAGGACCGGTGTGGTGACTAAACGTTGCTTCAATTCTTGGAAACTTTGTTCACACTCCTCCGACCATTGAAATTTTTCGTTCTTCCTTGTAAGTCTGGTCAATGGTGCTGCCAACCGAGAAAACCCTTCAACGAATCTCCTATAATAGCCGGCAAGACCCAGAAAACTTCGCACCTCATGGGCATTTGACGGCCTCACCCAATTGACCACCGCCTCCACTTTCCCTGGGTCTACTGCAATTCCATCCTTGGTAACAACGTGCCCCAAGAACGCCACATTGTCCAACCAGAATTCGCATTTCTTGAATTTCGCGTAGAGTTGGTGTTTCTTCAAGACTCTCAACACCGTCCGCAAATGCTCTTCATGCTCCTCCCGACTCTTTGAGTAGATTAAGATGTCGTCGATAAATACCACCACACACCGATCGACAAGCTCTCGAAAAATCTAATTCATCATATCCATGAAAGCTGCCGGAGCATTAGTTAACCTAAAAGGCATGACTAAGAATTCATAATGCCCATACCTTGTTCGGAACGCCGTCTTTTGTACATCCTTCTCTTGAATCTTGAGTTGGTGATAGTCGGAATGAAGGTCAATTTTTGAGAATACCTGTGACCCTTGGAGCTGGTCAAAGAGGTCATCAATCCTCGGTAATGCGTATCTATTCTTGATTGTCACCTTATTTAGTTCCCGATAGTCGATACATAGTCTCATCGACCCATCCTTTTTCTTCACGAATAGGACCGGTGCTCCCCATGGAGAAACACTAGGGCGGATAAAACCCTTGTCCAAAAGTTCTTGTAACTGATCCTTGAGTTCCTTGAGCTCCAACGGTGCCATTCTGTACGAAGCCTTGGATATGGGTGCAATGTTTGGTAATAAGTCAATGGTGAATTCGATCTCCCTGTCCGGCGGTATCCCTGGCAACTCTTCTGGAAAAACATCCGCAAATTCTCGTACTATAGGTATTTCCTCAAGCTTGCATCCCGATTTTTCTTCTGTCACGCAAGCCAAGTATCCTGAACACCCACTTCTCAGTAATTTGGTCGCCCGTAGTGCAGATATCAATTTGACTGTGCCGGTATTCTGATTCCCCCGAATCTTGAACTCTGCTGCTCCCGGTGGTCTAAACACGATCTCCTTGTGGAAGCAGTCCACGCAAGCATGATACATGGATAGCCAATCCATGCCTAAAATAATATCAAACCCGCTCATCTCAAAGATAACGAGATTCGCGGGCATGACATGGCCTTCAACTAAAATAGGACAATCCTTAACTACTAAGGTGCATAAAATTGTACTCCCTATCGGTGTAGCAACTGCTAAATTTACATCTAAGGCTTCAGACTCCAGACAGCAGGCTTTAACAAAGAAATACGACGCAAACGAGTGTGTTGCCCCTGAATCAAAAAGAATAGAAGCTATACCAGACAAAATAGGAAGAGTACCTATTACTAAGTCGTTTGACGCCGCTGCATCGCTTGGTGTCAAAGCATATACCCGAGTAGGTGCCGTGGTTCTCTGTCCCTCTGAGCGGTTCTGATTGGCTTGGTTGTTGGCAGGAGTCCTACAGTCCCTCGCGATATGTCCAAGTTTCCCACACTTAAAGCAGCCTGATTGCCCGTAGAGGCAATTCCCACTATGCATCCTACCGCACTTCTGGCAGGAAGGGCGTTGCTCGCCCCCTCTTTGGTTATGGAATTGCTGAGGTGTGTAACTCCTCTCTGCTGGTTGGTTAAGTCTCCTCTTATTGGCATGGAATGATTGTCCCCCTAAGCGGTTTCCTTGCGGTGCAGTTCTCTTCTTCTGATTAAAGTATTCCAAGTTCATTCTCTGTGTCCGCTCAATTACTGCTGCCTTGTTGATCAAGTCTGTCAATTTGCAAATCTCGAATCCCACAATCTAATTCATGATGCACGGCTGTAACCCTCGTTCAAACTTTCTTGCTGTGAGCTCTTCTGTGGACACCAAGTAAGGCGCGAAGCGAGAAAGTTCAATGAACTTGGCAACATATTGCTCCACCGTCATTGATCCTTAAATCAAATCTGTAACTTCCTGGGCCTTGGCCTGTCGAGTAGTTTGAGGAAAGAATCGCTCCAAGAACGCTTCCTTGAAGTCCATCTAGGGAATGATTACTCCTAGTCGTTGTTGCAGGTGTTCCTTCTGAGTGGTCCACCACCGTTCAGCTCCCTCAGTGAGGTAGAAGGTAGCATACTTGACCCTTTGTTCTTCGGTGCAGTTCATCACATCCATCAACTTCTCTATTTGTAAGACCCAGTTTTCGGCAGCTATTGCGTCGGGTTGTCCATCAAAAATAGGAGGGCGTTACCGATTAAAGTTTCCGAAAGTACACCCTTGTTGCCCTTCACTGGATGTTCCTCCCTTGGTATTGGTACCCATTGCCAGTAAGCTCACAAGTTGCGCCGCCAACGCAGTCAAAGCTTCCGGTTGCTGGTTGGCAGTGGTGTTTCCTCCGTTCCCAGCCTCGTTGCCCTCGGTATGCCCCTCCTCGATGTTATTAGTACGGCTGCGAGTCGGGGGTGCCATTGTTCTATGACCGAGGTAAAAGAAAAGGAAATAGTAAGCAGTTAGAATGTATTCATGTACTATCTATAAGTGACTACAAAGACAGACTCTACTTGGCCGGAATGTGGCTTCCCATTACCCCACTACTTCTATCAATAGTTCTAATTCTTAAAGTCTACAGAAACTTATAACCTTTTCTCTGATACCAAAATTGTAACATCCCCAGCCCGTTAGGGTTAGTTTTGTTAATGATTTTCTTACTCGCAAAGATCCATAAGGTTTATCAACTAAACAATACTAGTATAACAATGAATGCATGAAAGTCTAGAATATCATGTCTAAAAATAATAACTAAACTGAAATATTCTTGTTTAACATAAATATGTCTCACAACGAGATAGAGATCCTTATTAAAATAAATCTATCAATCTCTGAAAGAAAACTGTGCCAATGCACTTATTAACTTGACTAATATGAAATCATAAGAAATCCTAAATACGTCCGCCCCCATTCCGGCCTCCTAGTGCAACCTGGTCACCCCCTAAAACAAGAAATAAAAACTGATGAGCCCAAAAGGGGCCCAATAAGTGGAATCTACAACCATGAGCAGTTTTACTCCTTGTCCCGTTTTGAAAAATGGAACTCATAACTACATATGTTCCCAGTATATTTTTAAAGAAAACAGAAAGCAAATAAAATATATTTTCATCAATAAAATTTTTGATAGTCTTTATCTCATACTAGGGCCCATGTATACTGTTACTCCCATATACTAGGGTTGCGCGGTCCTTGCGACCTGGGATGAGATACTGTGGCCGCAGCCCCGTCCCCTGGCCAGCCGATTAACTCTGGGTGCACTCAACATGGCAAAAATAAAACTATGATGGAACCACCTTCTAGCAGAGCCTCCTTCAGCGGTTGCGCCTCCATCCTTAGCATCGGTACCGAGCTTCTCTCTTGTTTCTCTTGGGCCAAAAAACACTCCTCCCTACATGTGCCATCATTTTATAACTCTTTTCTCATTTCTTGTACTTCTCTAGGGCAACATGTAGGATGATTTATTATCATTTTCTCAAAATTCTCTTTATAAACATCACTATTTTCACAATATTTCTTTTTTTTCAAACTTATCATGCATGCAGCATAATTTCATAATATAAACAAAACAATCATTTGCAGTTTGAAACAAAATTTACATAAATAGCATGTCATGATAATTTTTCTGGAAGGGATAATAAATTCACTTACCTCTTGACTGCAGTAAAATTTTCCTCTGACTGCTAACTAATCTCCTGAAGGAAATACAGACACATTACTACTCTCATACACGTCACAACAAAACATTCTACTACTATTACGAGTAGTATTACTCCTTTATATATATACTTTAAGTTCTTCCATACTATATATATATATATATAGTACTTTAAAATATATCAACACATATATAGATTCAAGTTGTTCATATATATAGTT
>NC_081542.1:33135899-33144920 GCF_901000735.1 Corylus avellana
ATTCTGCGCTCATAATGCGGCATAATAGGCCGTAGTCAGATCCTTGTCTGGTGGTATTCCTGCTTAGTTTGTTGTATTTCTTTCCCTGCTCTAGAATTTGATTTTCAAGTATTTGCGGAAACATATCAAATAGTTAAATCACGGATAAAAGAAAAAGTTTCTATGCATGGCTCACATATTCTTTTGAATGAATTTGACTTACCTCAAGTAAAAAAGTTACTAAAGTTTGTCTTAAAATAAATGGTGAAGATGGTAAGATTGAAGAAGAAATCTAGTTATTTTTTCACTAGAGAAAATCTTAGGGGTTTATTTTTACACAAAAAATCTCTGGTAATTGTTTTTACAGGAGCCTGAGGAGGTAAACCAAACTCGTTTTGACCGTTTATTTTTGATTGAAAATGAATTTTAGAATTTTCTTCTATCACATTTAAAAAAAAAAAAAAAATGAACAGAATTAAATGGTGAAGGTCAGTGAATTTTCATTATTTTTGAATTTATGCACACCATATCTGTGGTGAAGAAATGATCCCACCCCAGCTTTTATCTAAATTCAACTTCACCCTACATGAATTACTCAATTAATTAAATACCCATAAAAGCTTGACATTGTTTCTGCTGAATCCTCTCTGCTCTAATTTCTCTCTGAAGCCTCTGCTCCCAGTATTCAGGGCAGCTGTTCAATTATGCATGCAATAATAAGGAGCTTCCATGGGGGCCAAAAACAATGGCAGTATATATTTAGGGTGTGTAACTTTTATTATTCTTATTATTATTATTATTTTCTCTATTCAATATGAGAAATAAGGAGTTACTGGACAAACGAAACTTCGGCGTAAGCTCATCAAAGTGGAAAGCACCGAAAAATACTCGCCTCTGAAACCAACACAAGGAATTTTAAAGTTGACATTTCCACTTGCACATGTGCAGCATTCTCCTCCATGGGTGAAAAGGTAGTTGTGGTTATTAGCTAAAATCGTTAACCCTAACTGTTTAAGCGATTAGTAAAATTCACTAACCGCCTAGATGGTTAACCGGCGGTTAGCGGTTAATAACTCTAATAACTGCTAACCGCTTTTTAAAATAATTTTTTTTAAAAAAATTTTTTTAAAAAAAAAAACCAAAAAGACGTAATACCCTACTACATACGATATCGTTTCTAGATTTTTATATATATTTAAACATAAAATTTATGGTGTGGACAGTTAGCGGTTTAAACATATATATATATATATATATATATATATAGGTTCCGCTAACCGGAACCGTCTAGATAATTAGTGATTTTTTCTAACTGCCTTCAAAAAGCGGTTAGCGGTTAGTGTGCGGTTAATAACCGCTCGCCTTTTCACCCCTATTAATATTTAGCTAACGGGAATGTTAAAATAAGAGCAAAAACAGTTGTATTTGGCTCATCAATTTTGAAAAACAATTGGTGAGCTGCTTGTATCGGTTAATGTAAAAGATTAGCTGATAGCTTGTGTTTTGATTAAATTTGATGAACACAGTTAACTCACCAAATATAAGAATAATAAAATACACTTTTTAATCTCTAATATTTTATCCTCTCTCAATAAAAATTATATAAAGGATATTTAACTTCCTTTAGGCATCACGTTTGAATTCAAACTCCTTTTAATAAGTGAAGTCAAATACGTGAAATATTTAATTAAAATTACGGGTGAATTATAGAATCAAAATTCGAACTCATGACCTATGGCTTATACCGATAGGAGTTGATGAATTTAATCAATTAATTTTAATTTATATTATAACACTCTCCCTTGTTTTAAACTCGTATTTAATAATTAGTGAGATTCAATAGGTAGAATATTTGTTCTATACCATGTTAAATTACTATTTATCTCAAAATTTAAATTAAAAAAAATAATTTAATAATTTAATTTATATAAAGTAATTACCCCTTGCCAGAGAGGGCATTTTTGTTTTGAGTCCATCAACAGTATTCACAGACGCAGCTGAACAGGCGCACATACAGCAAAATGTGTGACCGCACCTGAGGGAAACTGGATCAAACAGTGTCTCCTGTTGCAAACAAATAAAATAAAATAAATCTTACTATATCACAGAACTTAATTAAATCTTGTATATATTATACCGACTATATATATATAAAAAGGTCCTGACTTCGAACTTTACCTCTATTAATTCACCTCTTATTTCAATTAATGTATTGTGTTTCACTTATTAAGGGAAAGTAGCTTATATTTAGAGTTTGTTTGGGTGTGCGTTTGAAGACCTCAAAAGTGCGTTTAATACCTCAAAAGTGCGTTAAAAAAAAAATGTTTGGTATAAAAGAAATTCAAAGCGTTTTTGAAGGTTAAAAAGCCTAAAAATGGCAAAAATGCACTATTAACAAAAGCTTAAAAATGAAACTTTTGTCAAAAAGCTTTTTTTAGCTTAAAAGCTTGATTTTTTAAATACAATTTCAAATATGCTCTTAAATAAGATTATTTAAATATTAATTAAAAGATTAAATTTATCATTTTCTATCAATTTAAACTTTTGAAATAAATAATAATTTAAAGATTTGGTTATTGAAAATGGGAGCTTACCAAGCATATAGAAGTATAGAACAAGTCAAGTGGACATCAAGTTTGACAGGATCCCTTAGACAGACCGTGATTAGTTCTTTCTCCTGATTAAGACCATGATTAGTTTACTCACAAAAAAATAAACAAAGACCTCGATTAGTTCAATTTATATATTAAAAAAAAAGAAGACCATGATTAATTCGGACAGGTTATGTTGTTATAGATCCTTGTTGGCCACCTATTGAAATTCACAGTAATTGTTTATTTGAATTACTAGTAATTTAAATAAATAATGTGAGACTTTTTTTTTTCATAACCATTTTAAAGTTGACTTAACTTTTAAGCTCACTATAAAATTTTGTAATGAATCCCATTATTAAATTTTAATTCAACGATAAATTTAAAATCTTCATTGTTGGGTCATGAACTAGCTTACCATTTATTGAGCAGTCCTTGGGCCCAGCCAGAAGAGGCCCAAGTCCGAGACCTACTCAAGTGATCCGAGACGAGACCTACTCAAGTGATCCGAGACGAGACCTACTCAAGTAATCCGAGACGAGGACTACTCATGAGATCCGAGACCTCCAATCCGAGGCAACCCCTAGCCGAGACCATGAAGTCCGAGAATAACTCAGGACATTTAAATCGCAGTAAAAGGGATAACTCTGATATCTTAAAAGATTACGAAGTTGATCCTCTGATCTCAAGTCGCTCAAATCGTGGAAGAACTAACAAACATGATCTTTTCATTCAAATGTTTGTTTAGCCGATATCAAGGGATAAGATTCCTTAATAAGTGGGAAATCAAATTCCCTCCAATGCCTATAAATACAAGTCATATGATCAAAGCAAAGGTAATCACAACTCTCATAATTTGAGCTCTATAGTTGTTACTAGTATCCTTTCCCATTCCGACTTAGGCATCGGAGTGCTCACGCCGGCTCACCCCCGGTCACTTCGATCCTTCTTTCTTCTTTGTTGTGTAGTCAAATTGTTCGGGTGTTGGTCCAACTCAAACTCGGCAGGCGTGCCACTTCATCTTTTGGAAAACTGTGCATTAACAGTTTGGCGCCGTCTGTGGGAACTTCGATTTTCATCAGTTCTCTACTAATCTAAAATGGTGACTACCCGTTCCACTGCTGCAGCTTCCAACGTACCACCACCATCCGATCTAGCCGAATTCATGAAGCAGATGTCTGAATCTATGAAGGTTCTGAAAAAGCAGAATGAAGACCTGGCTGCAAGGCTCACAGCTGCTGAAGGCCGGAATAGTCAGAGGGATCAAGAGCGAGCACGAAGGCGTGAAGAACAGCGTGAGAGGGAAAGGCGAAGGGAGATTCGTGATGGGAAGCGAACCGCAGGTTCCCATCGCGATGAGGAAGCAAGTTCAGTCCAAGCTAGCCATCATACTACTATCCAGAATGAGGAGCATCGTGAGCAGCAGAACCCAGAGAGGTCTCAGCATACTAGGCCTCGAAGGGAGCAATTTCAAGGGCGAAATGAGGCCCAGATGAGTGCTGACATGGAAGATTTAAAGAAGAAGTACGAAGAACTAACTCGCAAGCTGGCTGAAAAGGATGGAAAAACCCCTGCTTCGGGGCTTATGGATAACACCGACCTGCCTTTCACTGATCGAGTGTTAAGTTTCCCTTTGCCTGAAAACTTCAAGATGCCTCGCATCAAGGAGTTTAATGGTAGTGGTGACCCTTCTGAACATATGGAAAGCGTCCGTGTTCACTTTTCCCTTCATAGGTTTCCAGATGAAATTGCATGCAGAACCTTTCCTCTTACGTTGGAAGGAGTTGCTCAGGATTGGTTTGCCAGATTGCCTGCCAAGTCAATAGATAGTTTCAAAGAACTTGGAAGTCTCTTTTTAAGCCAATTCCTGGCTACCAAGAAGAGAAGGAAGCACTCGGCTTGCTTACTGTCATTACGTCAAGGGAAGGAAGAAAGCTTGAAGGATTTCATGCATAGGTTCAATAAAGAAAAATTGTTAGTAGATAATCCGGGGGATCAAACGGTATTATCTGCATTATGGCATGGAGTCAGGCCAAACGGGCCTCTAATGGCCGAAGTATTAAAAAGTTCTACAGAAATAACTTTTCCCGAGTTTATCGCCAAAACAGAAGAGTATATTAATCAGGAGGAAATGATTAAGGCTCTCACGAAAGGTCAAGAGGAAGAAGACCGGGAGAAGGAGGACGTCAAAAAGGAGCCACCTATAGCGTCCGCTCCGAAGGAAGAAAGATTGCAGAAGAGAGTAGTAAAGAAGACTGTGCCATCAGTCCCAAAGACAGAACCCCGGCGACGTGAAGATCGAAGGTTTACACCTTTGAATACCAGGGTCAACGAAGTATTTATGGAAATTAGAAGAGACCCAGCTTTCAGGTGGCCAAGTAAGTTGCGGGGTGATCCGAGGAAGCGAGATCGGACGAAGTTCTGCGAGTACCACAATGATCATGGACATTTGACGGAAGATTGCATAACCTTGCGGCAGGAAATTGAAACTTTCATTAGAAATGGAAGGCTTGTGAGTAGGGCTGTTAAGTGAGCGAAGCGTCTCGCGAGCAAGCTTGGGCTCGGCTCACATAAGTTCGGCTCGTGCTCGACTCGAATATTAAATGAAGCACTTCATGAACACAAATTCTGGCTCGAATATTAAACGAAGCAAGCTCGGCTCGACTCGGCTAAGCTCGTGAACAGCTCGTATAAGCTCGTGTGTGTGTGTGTATATATATATAAACTAAGTAATACATAATTAATTATAAATCTCATAATTATTAAAACCTTCAAATTGCATTTATATTTAAGCGTTAGAGAATGAAAAATTCTAGACCCTTCGTGATCAAAGAGAGAGAGAGTAATCATTAAAAAGACCTCGATTCAATTAGAGCAGACCCAAAAGAAATGAAGAAGAACCAAGCAGAAACTATTGACGGAGATTGTGAAAGGCATAAACTATTGAAGAATCAAACAGACTCAAACACTATCACTACCTGTCTGGTGAGCGAGAGTGAGAGAGTGGGAAATGAGAGTTCAGGTGGAAGATTCGCTGTCACTGGCAAGGGGGATTGAGAGAGAGACGTTAAAAAAATATTTTTTTGTAGGGGGCGTTGCCCCAATGCAGTCTGAATGCAACCTGTTAACTTGTCCCACATTGTTAAGAAAACATCAATCTCTAAGTTTGCTTATCTATAAAAGGATGCATATCCTCTCTCTTTGAAATCAAATGTCTTGCTATATTGACTTAGGCTCCATACTCGACTAGCCAGGCTAAGCAAATACTCATATGCAAACTAACTTCTTAAGCCGTTTAAGAGTACTTGAAGTTAAAAAAAAAATTAAAAACAAAACATTAAATATAAGAGCTAGCTCGCGAGCTGGCTCGGCTCGATTTATTATTAGCTCGAGCTCGATTATTTTGACTCGCCCTCGAGCTCGACTCGAGCTCGAGCTCGAGTAAAATTTAAACGAGCCAAGCTTGAACAAGGGAAGCTCGCTCAAGCTCGTCTCGTTTACACCCCTACTTGTGAGATTCCTAGCAGGGGAAAGGAATCAAGGAGCGGTGCACCAACAGCCTCTCCTATTAGATGGAAACCGAGCTGAAAGGGTACGGGAGCCGAGACGTGATCGGGATGATGGTCCTAGAGAAGATCCGAGACCCCCTCGGGATCAAGGAGTAGTAGGGGAAATCCATACTATTGCCGGAGGAATAGCTGGTGGAGGACAGTCTAACTCGGCCAGGAAAGCCCATGCTAGGAAGACTCAGGCCGAGGAAGTCTTTACAGTGCAGAGACCGTCCAAAGTTGCAAAAAAAGATTCAGTGATCATTTCTTTCTCTGAAGAGGACGCTAGGGGGGTAATGCAGCCCCATGATGACCCCCTAGTAGTAACTGTAACAGTGGCCAACCATATGATCCACAGAATTCTGGTGGACAATGGAAGCTCGGCTGATATACTGTACTGGCCAGTTTTTAAACAAATGGGTATCGATCGTGACAGGATCACACCATTTAGCTCTCCCCTGGTTGGATTTGCAGGAGAGCAGGTCCAGCCGATTGGTCTTATTTCACTCCCTGTAATGGCAGGAACAGCACCTAAGCAAAAAACTGGGATGGTAGATTTTTTGGTTATTGACCGACCAGGTTCCTACAATGCCATTGTGGGTAGACCTGCTTTGAATAAGTTAAAGGCTGTAACTTCGACATACCACTTGATGATGAAGTTCCCGACAGAAGAAGGAGTCGGAGAAGTAAAGGGAGATCAAATCCAGGCGAGAAGATGTTATAATACGTCCCTCAAGAGGGTCTCGGATCCGACTCCTATTGTAGTTGGTACAGTAGGTGGGAATAACAGGAATGACCCAAAGGGGGAACCAGCTGAACCTCTGGAGGATGTGGTAATAAGCGGGGACAAGACTTTGAAGATTGGGACGCAGCTCAGTCCCAGAGTCCGAGACGGCCTTATCATTTTCTTGAGAAGAAATTTAGAAGTTTTTGCGTGGACTCACGAAGATATGCCAGGAATTGATCCTGAAGACATCCTTCACCAGCTAAATGTGGATCCAGCCGTGAAACCAGTGAAACAAAAAAGAAGAAAATTCACCCCTGAACGGAATGTAGCCATAGCAGAAGAAGTGGAGAAACTTCTCAAGGCACGTTTCATCGAAGAAGTATATTATCCCGACTGGTTGGCCAATGTAGTATTGGTCAAAAAGTCCAATGGAAAGTGGAGGATGTGTGTGGATTTCACTGACCTCAATAAGGCCTGCCCAAAAGATAGTTTTCCATTACCTCGCATTGATGCATTGGTGGACTCAACAGCTGGATATGGTTTACTCAGCTTCATGGACGCCTTCTCTGGGTACAACCAAATATACATGCATCCTGAAGACCGTGAGAAAACTGCGTTCATAACTGACCGAGGCTTGTACTGTTATAAAGTTATGCCCTTCGGTTTGAAGAACGCAGGGGCAACATACCAGAGACTGGTAAACAAAATGTTCCGAGACCAGATCGGACGCAATATGGAAGTATACGTTGATGACATGCTAGTCAAGAGTGTGTTGCCACAGGACCACATACTTGACTTGCAAGAGACGTTCGCTACCTTGAAGAAGTATGGAATGAAGTTAAATCCCTCAAAGTGTGCATTCGGAGTTTCATCAGGAAAGTTCCTTGGTTACATGGTGTCCAGCCGAGGAATAGAGGCCAATCCTGAAAAAATACAAGCTGTCTTGGATATGCAGTCTCCGAGAAACTTGAAGCAGCTCCAGCAATTGACAGGAAGAATAGCGGCACTAAATCGGTTCATTTCACGATCAACCGATAAGTGCCTTCCGTTTTTTAAAGTCTTGCGAAAGGCCTTTGAATGGACAGACGAATGCGAAGAAGCCTTCAGACAGCTGAAAGAATACCTGATGAGCCCGCCTTTGCTGAGCCAGACAATACCTGGGGAGGTACTATATTTGTATTTAGCCGTATCCCGAACGGCTATCAGTGCGGCATTAATTCGAGAAGAAGAGGGAACTCAAAAGCCCGTATGCTTCACAAGTAGGGCCTTGAGAGGCGCTGAAGAAAGATATCCCCAAATGGAAAAATTGGCTTTCGCCTTGGTTATAGCATCCAGAAAGCTTCGACCCTACTTCCAAGCTCATACTATCAGGGTGTTGACTGAATACCCTCTAAAGAAAGTACTAAGAAAGCTGGATCTTTCGAGAAGATTAGCCAATTGGGCTATTGAACTAGGAGAATTCGACATCGAATTTCTCCCTCGGAATTCTCTCAAGGGCCAGGCACTAGCTGATTTTCTGGCAGAATTCACTAATTTGCCAGACATTACCAGCCGGCCAAGTGATGAGACTTGGGTAATCTACGTAGATGGATCATCTACAAAGAAGCATGGCAGAGCTGGAATAGTAATGATTACTCCCGATGGGGAAGAGTTATGTAGTTCATTAAAGTTAAAGTTCAAAACCACAAATAACGAGGCCGAGTACGAGGCAGTTTTGGCAGGACTTGGTTTAACTCTTGAAATGGGAGCCGAATTTGTAGAAATACGGAGTGACTCCCAAGTCGTTGTAGGACACATTTGAGGGGAATTTGAAGCCAAGGGAGACAAGATGAAGCTGTACTTATCTAGGGTACAGGATTTGCAAGCTTTATTTAAGAAGTTTAGCATTGCGAAAATTCCGAGACCAGAGAATGAAAAAGCAGACCAGTTGGCCAGAATTGCCTCAACAGCCAGTGAAGAAATTGAATCCGAGACTCCTATCCAAATTCTTCCACGATCATCAGTTACCGAGGCGGTGTCGGTCTCGACAGCCGAGACCATACCTAATTGGCAATCGGAAATCATGGAATACCTGGAAAGAGGAGTACTTCCTTCAGATAGAAAGCTTGCTACCCGGTTGAAGGTGAGAGCCGAAAGGTTTACAATGATAAATGGAGTCCTTTACAAAAAGGGTTTC
>NC_081542.1:33145020-33240020 GCF_901000735.1 Corylus avellana
TCGCTTCAAGCTGAAGCCAAGTACAATAGGCCACCTTCCTGCATTTAGAGGATTAGAGAATGAGGATCCATATGTTCATGTGAGGATTTTTTTGGAAATTTGCGACATTGTTAATACGCAAAATGCCCCAGCAGAAGCGGTGCGTCTTCGGTTATTCCCTCTGTCCCTACATGATAGGGCGAAATCCTGGCTACTCAACAATAGACCTGGATCTATCACTTTTTGGGATATGCTGCAAAGCAAATTTTACAACAAATTCTTCCCAATTTCCAAAATCAATAACCTCCGTCTACAGATCACCAATTTCAGACAGAAAGAAGGGGAAAGATTCACCGATAGTTGGGAGAAGTTTAAAGAGCTTACTATAAAATGCCCACCCCACGGGTTTGAGAATGAGGTGCTAGTTCAAATTTTCTATAGGGGACTAACACCAAGTGAGCGAAACTCGCTTGAGACGATGAATGGTAGAGAATTCTTAAGTCTTACTGGGATGAAGCCTATAAAACTTTAGACGAAATGGCTGAACGAGCACAACAATGGGATTTTCAAGATAGTTGGGACAGACAACAACCCACTCCCAAGACAGGAGGCATTTATGAGGTGAGGAATGATGCTGAATTAAGGGAGGAGTTCAAGGTTCTCAGGCGTCAGTTTGACACTATGGTCTTAAACAAACCAGTGACTGTAGCAGATACTTACCAAGTTGATGCATGTGGGTTATGTGATAGTCAAACGCACTTCACTCAAAATTGCCCAACTTTGTCAACAGAGTACCCAACTGAGGAAGTCAATGCCTTCAATGACTACAGAAAACCCACCACTAGACCGTTTTCTGAAACGTACAATCCAGGGTGGCGGAATCACCCAAATTTCTCTTGGAAGCAGAATCAGCCATTGAACCAAAGAGATACCTCCACTCAAGCTCAAAATCAGTTCAGGCCATCTCACCAAGCAAAACCGCCTGTTTATCAGTCTACCACTCAAGTGCCTGCACCACAGTCATCACTGGAAGACATGATGAAAGCATTCATGCAATCAATGGATAAGAACATACAAGAGATAAAGCAAGATATGAAGAATACTACCCTGAGCAATTCCCAAGATATACAAGAGCTAAAAGGTTTTACCAATCAAGCCGTACAGGAAATGAGGAATTCCAACATGGCCAACAACAGAGACATACAAGAACTTAAGCAGGCTATGATCAAGGTAGAAGGACAAGTTGGCCAGATAGCAAATCAAGTGGGGGAAAGAGAAAGAGGGAAGTTCCCTAGTCAACCCGTGCCTAACCCAAAAGGGCAATTTGTGATTGGAAGTTCCTCCACCTCTATGCATGGTCAGGAGCATGTACAAGCCATCACCACTCTAAGGTCAGGCAAACAGGTGGATAATCAAGTGGTCATGCCTGAAGAGGCCACTAAGGCTGCAGAAGAGAAGGAAAACCTGGACAAGCCTGCGGAAGACACAGGATCGGACATTGCCATTCCGATTACTGAGGATCCTTCCAAAAAGTATATACCCAAAGCTCCGTATCTAGAAAGACTGAAAGCACCAAAGAAGAGCTCGAAGTTCGATGATATTTTGGAAGTGTTCAAGCAAGTGCAGATAAACATTCCATTCCTAGATGCCATCCAGCAAGTGCCTTCTTATGCCAAATTTCTGAAGGATTTGGTCACCATCAAGAGAAAGACGAACGTCCCCAAGAAAGCTTTCCTGACTAAGCAGGTCAGCTCTATCTTGCAATACAAGATGCCTGTAAAGTATAAGGACCCTGGATGTCCTACCATTGCTTGCAAGATTGGTGACAATCGAGTTGAGAAAGCTCTATTGGATTTGGGGGCCAGTGTAAATCTACTGCCATATTCAGTATTTGTTTAGTTGGGATTGGGAGAGTTGAAATCCACTTCAATTACACTTCAGTTGGCTGACAGATCTGTGAAGGTTCCAAGGGGAATTATTGAAGACGTGCTGATCAAAGTTGATAAGTTCTACTACCCTGTGGACTTCATTGTCTTAGATACAGAGACGGAAAATGCAGAAATTCAAGTTCCAATCATATTAGGGCGTCCCTTTTTAGCTACGGCTAATGCCCTAATCAACTGTAGAACTGAAGTCATGAAGATATCATTTGGAAACATGACAGTGGAACTGAACATCTTTGATATCAGCAAGCAACCATTTGAGTATGAGGAGGTCAGAAGCACATGCTTAATTGAGGAGATAGTAGAGAAAACTGTCAATGAACCAGATATTGAAGACCCCTTGGGAGAATGCCTGATTGCACTAGGAAGTGACATGGCACTGGACACTTTATTGGAACAAGCTGACGCCTTGTTAGACTCAACGCCTGAGATAAAGACGGAGACTACAGAAATTACTTTGACATCGTCCCCTGATCCATCTTCATTAGCAGCTGAGCCTGTCAAGCGGGAGTTGAAGCCTCTACCAGACACCCTGAAGTACAAGTATCTGGATCCTATAGAATCTCTGCCTGTGATCATTGCTGCCGATTTGGATAGTGATCATTAACATGAGCTGTTAGAAGTTTTGAGAGAGCATAAAGAAGCAATTGGGTGGTCAATAGAAGATATCAAAGGAATCAGCCCTACAGTAGTGATGCATAAGATTCATCTGGAAGAAAATGCTAAAACTTCTCGCGAGCCACAGAGACGGTTGAATCCGGCCATGCAAGAGGTAGTTCGAGCAGAGGTAATTAAACTTCTGGATGCGGGAATCATATACCCAATCTCTGACAGCAAATGGGTGAGTCCCATTCATGTGGTGCCGAAGAAGGCAGGGATTACATTTATCAAGAACAAGGAAAATGAGTTGGTCCCCACTCGTGTGTAGTCAGGATGGAGAGTGTGCATTGACTACAGGAAGTTAAATGCCGTGACAAGAAAGGACCATTTTCCTCTACCTTTCATCGATCAGATGTTGGAGAGATTGGCAGGCCATGAGTACTACTGTTTCCTTGATGGTTACTCTGGCTACAACCAAATTCCACTGGACCCCGAAGATCAAGAGAAGACTACTTTCACTTGTCCGTTCGGTACGTTTGCCTATCGCCGTATGCCGTTTGGATTGTGCAATGCACCAGCCACTTTTCAGAGATGCATGATCAGCATCTTTCAGATATGGTTGAACGTCACCTGGAGATCTTCATGGATGACTTCTCAGTCTTTGGTTCATCATTTGGGGAATGTCTACATCATCTCACATTGGTGCTGGTACGGTGCAAGGAGAAGAATTTGGTTCTGAATTGGGAAAAATGCCACTTCATGGTGAAACAAGGAATTGTTTTGGGGCATGTAATTTCCCACAAAGGTATCGAGGTTGACAGAGCTAAGGTTGATTTGATATCTAACCTTCCGCCCCCGCGGACAGTTAAGGAGATTCGGTCATTTCTGGGACATGCTGGGTTCTACAGAAGATTCATCAAGGACTTCAGCAAGATAGCAAGACCTCTATGTAATCTATTGGCAAAAGATGTTCCTTTTGACTTCAATGACAAGTGCCAAACAGCCTTTGAGATTCTAAAAAAGACCTTAACTTCTACACCAATCATTCAGCCACCTAATTGGGGGGTTCCGTTCGAGATAATGTGTGATGCCTCTGATTATGCTATGGGAGCCGTTTTGGGTCAGCGAGTAGAGAAGATTCCGCATGTCATATACTATGCCAGCAAGACTCTGAATGATGCACAACTTAACTACTCCACTACTGAAAAGGAGTTGTTAGCTGTAGTGTTTGCTCTGGATAAGTTTAGATCTTACTTGCTAGGGTCTAAAGTCTTAGTCTACTCGGATCATGCTGCACTGAAATATCTATTGTCAAAGAAAGATGCTAAATCTCGTCTCATCCGGTGGATTCTATTGCTGCAAGAGTTTGATATTGAAATTCGGGACAAGAAGGGTTCCGAGAATGTGGTAGCTGACCATCTATCTAGGCTGGTTGTGGACTTCAATGAAAATACTGTGCCGATTGCTGAGACATTCCCTGATGAACAACTTATGCACATCTCTCAAAATCCTGCACCATGGTTCGCAGACATAGTGAACTACCTTGTCACTGCCCAAATGCCATCACATTGGACTAGGCAAGACAAATCAAAATTCTTGGCTGGGGCGAAGTACTTCTTTTGGGATGATCCTTACCTGTTCAAATACTGCCCAGATCAGATTATAAGGAGATGCATTCCTGAAAATGACCAGCAAAATGTCCTATCTTTTTGCCATGATCATGCATGTGGAGGCCACTTCAGTTCTAAAAAGACCGCGGCGAAGATTTTTCAAAGTGGATTCTATTGGCCCTCTATTTTTCGTGATGCCCATGCCTACTGTTCAGCCTGTGATAGATGCCAGAAGTTGGGGAGCATTGGAAGAAGGAATATGATGCCGCTGAACCCGATCCTTA
Source organism: Corylus avellana (assembly GCF_901000735.1). Taxonomy (NCBI): domain Eukaryota; kingdom Viridiplantae; phylum Streptophyta; class Magnoliopsida; order Fagales; family Betulaceae; genus Corylus; species Corylus avellana. Next base: position 33,149,437 of record NC_081542.1, read on the forward strand.
TTGTGGAGTTGTTTGATGTTTGGGGCATTGATTTCATGGGTCCCTTCCCTAATTCTTATGGGTATCTTTTCATCCTTGTGGCGGTGGATTATGTTTCCAAGTGGGTGGAGGCTATTGCCTGCAAGACTAATGATCACAGAGTCGTGTTGCAATTTTTGAAGGAAAATGTGTTCGCACGTTTTGGGACACCACGTGCCATCATCAGTGATGGGGGGAAGCATTTCTGCAACCGATATTTTGAGCAACTCATGAAGAAGTATGGTATTACTCATAAAGTTGCAACTCCCTACCATCCTCAGACAAGTGGGCAAGTTGAGATATCCAACAGAGAAATCAAGAGGATATTAGAAAAGACGGTGAACCCGACAAGGAAGGACTGGTCTCTTCGACTCAATGACGCTCTGTGGGCATACCGGACTGCATTCAAGACTCCAATTGGCATGTCTCCCTACCGACTCGTGTATGGCAAGGCTTGTCACCTCCCTGTGGAATTGGAGCACCGGGCTTATTGGGCTATAAAGCAGCTAAATTTCAACCTCACCAAGGCTGGTGAGCAAAGGAAGTTACAACTAGATGAATTAGAAGAATTGAGGAATGATGCCTACAACTATGCCAAGCTATACAAAGATCAGATGAAGAAGATCCATGACCAAAACATTTTGAGAAGATCATTTGAAGTTGGTCAGAAAGTCCTCCTTTACAACTCACGTCTGCATCTGTTTCCAGGAAAGCTCAAATCCCGATGGACTGGACCATTCATAGTGCGTGCAGTTTCTACTCATGGAGCCATCGAAATCCAGGATCCTAAGAATGGAAGTGTTCTCAAGGTCAATGGTCAGCGGTTGAAGCCATTCTTGGAACTGGAAATTTCGGAGAGTGAGGAATTGCCTTTGGAAGATCCTACGTCGTCTACTTAATCATCAGCGGTGAAAAGTCTGGCTGAAGACTGTAAACTTAGCGCTTATGGGAGGCATTCCTTTTTCTTTGGTATTTTTAGTCATTTTTTGTGTTGTTTCGTCTATCTTCATTTTTGTTTTATTTTTGTGTTTTTCAGGACAGGTGTTATTATGAGTAAGTTTGGGGGTCGTCTCTTTGCTCACTCTGGTTCCTTATACCTCTTGGTATTGTGTTTCTGCCTACATTGAGGACAATGTGTGATTCAAGTTTGGGGGTATGGAAAAACACTTTGTCTATCTTTGTCTATTTATTTTTGTTTTTATTTGTTTAGTTTTATTTGTCTTTTTGTGTTAAAAAATTTGAAAAAAAAAAAATTAATTATGCTATGTTTTTGTCAAGTTTGAGTTAAACTGTGACTGTGGTTTGCATTTCATTAGCTTGCTTAAAGGGTTGAACACATCATTATGTCATTTGGAGTCTAAGTCCTTTGACTTATTTTTGGGTAAAAGAGATTTCACTTGTTTTGAGATAAATTTTTATGAGCACATTAGCATGTTTTCTGTGAGGTATGATGTTTGAGCTTAAGCTTGTTCTCTTTGAGATTTGTTGGATGACCTATTGATGAATAACCATTGGCTTGCAAGATATAAAAAAAATAAATAAATAAATAAAAAGAGAAGGAAAAAGAAAAGAAAGATCATGTTGAGTTTTTCGTTGAGTAACCGGACCTCTTGCCTCATTAAGCATTGAGTGTTCGTGTCAAAAGGTGTGAAATTCAATATTGATTTAAGATATGGCTAGTCTGGCTTCGTAGCCTTGTTGACTTAAGTTACTAAGCCCTTAGAGATGTTTTACATCTAGTGCCCTAAAGCCACCTGGCTTGGGAGTCATTGGCCTAACACTTGTTACATGGGTCAATTAGAAAGCTTAAGGGAGTTAGACACTACAAAGTCTGTTAAAAAAAAAAAAAAAAAAGTTGCATATCTTGCCTTGGTTGTTTCATCTGTTAGGGATTCTTACAAATTTTATGGAACTTGTCTTGAGTTTAAGCTGAAAGCTTCATGATTGTATGCTAATTACACTTTACACATTTCAGAACATATGAAGTCTAAATTGTTCATTTATGAGTGATTTGATTCTGGATTTCCTTTTGATAGTGATGATGGTGTTTGTCTTTTTAAGTTTGCTCATGAATGAGAACCATGGTTTATGTGAAACTTCTTTCTTGTTAACAACATAGTACTACAATGTTTGTGGGTATCATTCCTGTTAATCCCTCACGAGACTTCACTCGTCCACTAGGGATGCCTAGGAGTTTAAAAGGCTTGTTGCATATGCTAAATGCAATCGTCTCTCCCACGAAAGAGGATTTATGTTTTGTTTTGTTTTGTTTTCATTCTATTTTTTGTTTTGTTTTGCTAAGGGACTAGCAAAAGTTAAGTTTGGGGGTGTTTGATGTGTGCCAAATATTGCATATTTGGACCCCTTAATTTACTTGTGTTAATCCTTTAGCTGTGTTATTATCTGATGTTCTGTGTTAGTTTTGTGTTTTTAATATTTTGTAGGTGTTGAAGAAAAACTACTTTTTGGATGAAAACATACTTTGAGAAGACCTAGATGATATGGTTAAGTTTAACCAAATCCAAGAAATGGGTAAATCGGATTAAGGATAAGATTGGATAAAATTTCGAATTGGATTCAAATTCAGATTCTACACGTCTCAGTATTTTGACCATAACTTTTCGCTCACATATCCGATTGAGGTGATTCAAGTGGAGTTGGAAAGATAACTCAAAATAATACAATTCATTGTGAAATAGGATTTTGCTAATTCGGACGTTTACTATTCCAAAATCGTCCCGTAATTAAATGGTACAAACCTGGACGAATTGTATCCGATTTCAACTTGTAAAACCCTAAGTTTTAGGTCTATAAATAGGGAATTATCAGATTAGTTGAGGGGGCTACGAATTTGAAGATTGCAGAGGAGAAAGAAGAGAGTTTAAGGTTTTCCTAACTTTTGAATCTCTACTTTGTGATTCTTATTTGTAAGTACTCGATTTTACATTATGAATTCAATCAATTTTGTTTTGTCTTTCAATAACATGAGAGGCTAAACCTTCAACTAAGGTTGAAGATGAAGCCTCACTTATGATTAACAACTTTGTTTCATGTATGTAATATTTCCCAATTTAATGGTTTAATTGCTCTATTGTTTTACTTCTAATCAATTGGATTGAATAACTCTTGGATATCTTTTGTGATTCAAGGATACACTTGATGATTTAAGATTATTCAATATAATTGATTGCTTGGTTTTCTTTGTTAAAAATTGGATTTCCCCTGTGATTTATTCTCTGGATACAATTGATGTTTTGATAAAGATTGGATATTTTCTTGTGATTTACGGATACAGTTAATGATTTGATCGAATATTGGATTTCTTTTGTGATTTGGGTTATGAATGGATACATGGGATCTTTTGATTAATTCTTTGAAGCAATAGTAAAACAAACTTAAGATTTATATGTGAGAACTTTGGGGAATATTATAGATCATGAAATTATGTTGTTATGAATTTGTGAGTGTGGATTCTGAAACCTTAGTGCTTCGTCATAAGATTTCAATCACTTTAAATTGCTCATGCTTTTGCTTTTTCATTCAAACAGAAAAATCTCTCAAAAATTTGGAACTAGATTAGGATTTAATTAATTTAGATTTAAAATTGCTTTCAAGAATACAATTCCCTGTGGGTTCGACCTCGCACTTGCAATCCATTAACTACAATTGATTCGTGCACTTGCGAGTTAAATAAATTTGCACAACACTCCCCTTCGCCCCCTCTTAGTAAACCTTCCCCCTCGGCAGTGCCTTCTGGAAGTGGATGTTTTCTTTTTTTCATGACCTCCATAGTTAGCCCTAATCCAAGACCATTACCTTTCTCCTTCCTCGCCTTACATTTCTAGGTCCTAAAATTTTGTCGTGCTTGCTGAGTCTCCTCAAATATTTGCACTCCTTCTACTTCCTTCTCTTCTTGTCCCTGCATCTCCATAGCACACTCCTCCAAAGTTGGCAGCTAAGTGCTAACATCAACACTGTTCTGCTCCACACCCAACCCAAGTATTATGTATACGAGTCAACATGCCAATTATTAAGGTCCCCACTACTCTCGTCCAATTGCTCCTGCGTGTCACGTTGGCCCGCAGCCTCACTGCTATTCGTTCCCAGGTTGGAGGGTATGTGGTTGCCAGTAGCTACTGCATGGGGTTGATGTGGTTGGCCAGACTTATTGTATTCGTATTTTTCCCTTTCCCATCTTTCTTCTCCACATGGCAAGAGCCATACCATTCACTACTTGCCTTATTAGACGTATGCTTAGTAGGTTTAGGGTTTCCAGAAAACTTGGAGATTTCCTTGCTAGAATTATCGTTTTCTCTGCAGCCGTCGTTCTTCCCCTCCTCCACCGAGAATTGTCCTCCGCCACTTTCTCCTCCATACTTCCTTTGTGGGTCCTCCAACCTTAACCATACTCCCCATTGGTCTTCCTCCTTTGCTTGCTTTCTCATTGATTTCCTTATGGTATAGCCCTTTTTGCCATGCAAAATTCTCCCACACAGGAAGCAAAACATGGGCAGTTTCTCATACTTGAACGTAACCCAGTGCGACTTCCCTGCAATGTTTAATGCTCTTCCCCTTTCTAATGCCTTGGTTAAGTCAATCCCTACTCGTATCCGCAGACATTGCCCCCACCCCACACCATCTCCTACTACATCAACCTCAAACAGCTCTCCCAACGATTTCCCTATTCGAGTCCCCATAGCCTTGTTCATGCACAACAAGGGCATGTCATGCATTTGGATCTAGAACGGAGAGTGTGTAAACTTCATAAGCGTTGGAGGTACACTTTTGTTGAAATCGTTCAGTACCAGAACCTGCCTATCAAAGGACCATGGCCTTCCTTCCATTACACGCCTCTTGTCATCACTGTCCTCAAATTCGAATAGCCACACGTTGTCAAGGACCTCTTTGAAGGTCACCTTTCCCACTCTCCTCCATAAACGAGATAATAGGGTCTTGAAAGCTTCCCTATTGATTCTTTGTTTTGTACCTAATTTGCCAATCAGACATCTCGCTCCCTTCTCTTTGCCCTCTGCTATATCTCATTCAGTAATGTTGAGGCCCACCTTCTCCCCCCTGTTAACGAAATCTTTCCACACAGTTCCTCTAATTCCTTTGCCATCGCCCTCCTGCTCCTCCTCAGAAACCACCCTCTGTATCGAAAAAACCTTCTCTCCCGTCCCCGATAGAAGACATCACTCTCACCGCTAGCTTTCCTTCAAGAGAAGAAAAACCCTAGAGAGAGAAAAATTGGTGCTAAACCCTCGTTACTTTGATGTATCTAGAAGTAAGATCTTGTATGGTCAAAACCTCAATACATTGGATAATTACATTTAGCATTATTTTAACACTTACCCTCATGATGGAATCCATAATCTCATATGAGACACGAAATATCTCGTTCAAATAGATTTAATGAGAATAGATTATTCGGAGTCTCAAGTATAAGCATTTTAGTAAAAAAATAAACGGAAAACTTCACTTACCCCTTCCCCCAAAAGTATCAGTGTTTTTGCAATCATAACCTTGAACTTTTAATTTTTGCAAATGTCGGTATCTTAAGAATTTTTTTCCTTTTAATTTCACCTCTATTGTTAGGGTTTAGGGTTAAATAAAATGGTAAACATGTGAAATGTCTCGTATACCCCTTTAAAAAAATTAGAAAAATATAATCTTTCCCTTAATTAATTATTATTATTTTTTTAAAAAAAAATGTAAGTATTCACATGGATGTGGGTTAGTGTTGGGAATTTTGACATTTTTTTTTTTTTTTTAACGGGGGTATCTTGAAAATTTTGGCATCGTCTGTTAGGATTTAACCAAAAATCCTAATGGATGGGTGAAAATAAATGGGAAAAAATTATTGGGATACTAACATTGCAAAAGTGAAAAGTTTGAGAGTATGATTGTGAAAAGGCTAATACTTCAAGGAAGTAAGTAAAGTTTTCCCAAAATTAAATTACTCTATAGAATTTGATTCTAAGAGTAGAAAAATAATCGAGATATTAAGTTGAGTAGTAAAGGAATACTAAAGAGACTGTAAATTAATTTGACTTTATTTTTCTACGAAATGAAATGGTTAAATTCCATTTTTAGTAGTAAGAAAGTTGTTGTATAATTAAAGAAACCCTGGAATGCAATTATATTTTTATAGTGGAATAAAATATAATGAATGGTAAATTGGGGGTAATTGTGAGATAACCGAAGCCCAAACCAATTAAAGCCTATTGGAACTCAAAATAATCAGCTCATTTGGGTATATAATACCTTATTTTTTTTATTTTTTTTTTATTTTTTTTTTCCATATTGTATGGTATATGATGATATCATGAGTTGGTGATTGAAACAATAAAAATGTAAATGCAAGAGAATAGAGCATATATATTGAAACAATTTGAGAAGAAAATATAAATGCAAGAAAGAAGTGTATTATTAATTTCTCAATAGAGAAGAAAAGAAAGTAGATGGAATATGTAAAATCAGAAAGCAATTAATTAATTAATTAGCTAGCAACTAGAAATTAAGAATATCATAATATATAATTCATGCCACACAATACCTCCTCCTATTATATATTGAGAGTTAGTTAGTTAGTTAGTTGCTGTGACTTTGTGACCATGCTAACCATGGTAGGGCTGTCATACCCAAACCCAAACCCAAACCCAACAAGGCTATTTTCGTCGCCCCTTGTTGTGGCCCTCTGCCATGAATGTGAGCTCAATCCTGAGAGAACAAATGCCCGTCCACTCTGCCGGTATAATTCTTGGCTTGTCATTCTCTCCCTTATTTCTCTCAGCTCCGCTTCAAGCCTGGTGCAAAGGCAGTCACCTGCTTGGGCCGAGGCTGATGATAACAGACTTGCTCTTGCTTCTGCCAGTGACCTTCCAGATTCCCCGCTTCCGCCATCACTTGTGCTTCTCTAATACCCTCTGCCACCATTATACGATTTCGCTGCCTATCAATCTCCACCGACACTACCAAATCTGTAGGACATAAATTCTGTGGTCTCCCTACATACACTCTCTCCCCTTGTACCTCCAACTCTTCACTTGAAACTAAATCTTTGTAAGAGCATACAACATCCAACAATGCTGTTTTGATTCTCCTCCCTTTCCTTGCTTTCACAATTACTACTAGTACTAGTACAACACAAGCCTGCTGGAGGAATATTGGAGAGGTCCACAAGAAATTGTTTATCTTCTTCAGCATATAGATTTTCAACCTCAATCACTCCTTGCTGCTGACCCTCATCAGAAAAAAATTTAGAAACATAACTCCCCGAGTGAATTGACCCAATTCGCAAACCCGGTGACGCTGTCTTGACCATCACTCTAACTTCCTGAGCCACCGCACTAAGAAGACCACCAATGCATCTTGCAAATGCATCTTGTATCATAACAATTGACTCAACGAAGGAAAATGTGCCCCCTGCAGATGCATCCGATATAGCATGCATTGCAGTGGAATCATGGTCCAAGCCAAACCCAAATGTGTGGACAGGAATAGTTGCATGCTGCAAGGAATGATTATTATTATTATTATTATTATTATTATTATTATTATTATTAATTGACGCTGGCAGTTCCTTCAAATACTCAGGTGGTGGATTTGATTTCCCCGCCTAGCTGCTGCTGCGAAGAAGAAGAATATTAGAGTTAGTATTATTGTAATTGTCTTTTCCATCAGATAGGAGGATGATGGCAGCAACTGCATTCTGCTCCCGCCTTTCTTCAAGAACCCGGGTACCTTTGGTCAGTCCTCCCACAATATCCGTCCCACCATTTGATGTAAGAGAATCGATAGCCTGGACGGCATTTGCACGGCCGGTGTCAGACATCCTTAGGAGAGGAAGGATTCTCCTAGCCCTTGATGAAAAAGCGACTATACTTAGTCGGTCTGATGAAGTCAAGTTATGTATGACAAAGTGGACAGCTCGCTTGAGAAGGGAAAGCTTTGCACCAACCATGCTGCTACTCACGTCAAGCACGGCAACAAGGTCAATGGGTGCACGGGCATCATCATCAACATGAAGAGGAGGTGCGCGGATGCTGACAACAAGAGAGAATGCTGCAGGGGATTTTGAAGCAGCAACAACAGGGAACTCTGTAAAGGTGGCGAGAGTGAGACCCCGAGGGCCAGATGTGGGAGAGATGGGTGCACGTGGAAGGGGCTCATCGTCTGAGAAGTCATCAAGAGGAAGAGGAAGAGGAGCAACGTTAACTACTACTCCTCGAGACCCTTTGGCGCCATTATTATTGCTACTGTTGAAGCATGATTACAGTCTCCAGATGGTGTGATCTTTGTTCTTGGCGGTGTCTCTGTTCTTACAGCTCCTATAAAACAATAAGAGCGTCAAAGGGTCTCTGGGCTGGGTTCCGCGGAGGCTCTCCGATGCTTAAATCAATGATGTGTTTCACAATAAGAGTTTAAGTAAGAAGGAGATTTAGAGATTGAAGAGGTTGAAAAATCAGTCTCTGAAAGTAGTGTGGAGGTCCCCTTTTATAGGGGTTTAGAAGTAGCAGATATTTATCTCTCATTTTTACCGAGAGTCTGAGTGTTCACCTTAGTGGAAGGTGACATGGTGTTGAGGTTGCTGAGGGTCCTGTATTTATTGTTTACTGTTGAAAAATATGACCCAATAGTTACCCCTCGATTCCCATAGGTTATAAGTTAGTTATAATAATGGGAATCTTTATGTGAATGCATGGTTGCGAGAATATTCGGTTTGAATGTAATAGCTTGAATGTTTGCCTTAGGAAGGCGCTTGGCGTGAAGGCTTAATACTCGATGAATGTTGTAGTTTCAAAGATGTTTATGAACTTCATCATCGGGAAAGCACCTTAGTGATGTTTCACCGAAATACGTTCGGGAACTTCTCCGGCTATATTTCTCCGAAGTAGAACCTTTGAGCAAAAGGTTAAGTTTGGAAAGCGCTTTGTTCAACTATATTTCCGAACTCTTCCTCGGGAAAGCGCCTTAGCGATATTTCACCGAACTAGGTTCGGGAAACTCTCTAGCTATATTTCGCCGAAGGGTTGGAAAGTGTTATAAATAACTACTTTTCCAAAAGGTGACTCTCGGAAAAGCGCTTAGTTTAGCTATATTTTTCGAGTGTAGCATAAAGAGTTTTGTTGGCTGCTGAGCTCGGCATGCTTGGCATGCTCAGAATGCTCGGATGTTCGACATGCTCGGAATGCTCGGATGTTTGGCATGCTCGGAATGCTCGGATGTTCGGCATGCTCAGTTGCTCGGTTTTTCAAGGTGTTTGGAGCATGCTCGGTTTTTCTTCATGCAGTTTGCAAAGTCAGCACGTTTTGGATGACAAGGTACATTCTCCGCCAATTTACCTTATGGCCTGCAGAATACCAGGGGGATTTGGACACCAATTCTCTGGGTGTATTTGGCTTGCTCCTAGTAATCGAAGACTACAGAGAGCTAGTTGGAAATATGCACCCTTGAAATCATCACCCCAGTCCCCAACTTTGTGATGCTCCAAGAAGAAAGAAGCTCTAATGGTGAAATTTCCACCAAGGACGCCAGTTGGGAGCATCTAGAAGATCCAGGAGGAAGCAAGATAAGTTCACACCAGCATAACATCTGCAACCCTGCAGTAGTTAAGAATAGGCAAGATGTCACCATTAGCTATTGCTGCAAGAAGGCGTGGGGCACCTATCAGGCTCTGAAGTGCAGCCCTTAATGTCGAAAAAAATGATTCCAATATAGATGATGGCTAGTAAAGGCCAAGCAACTGTAGCTATAAGTAGTCTGTCGGCCAATAGCTTTTTTCTGGTTGCAAGGGCTCCAAATAACAACACATAAACTAGATAAATTGCAGTAGTTGTGAGAGTTGCAGCCAGTGTTCCAATGGGAGTTGAACGCAATATAGATGATGGCTAGTAAAGGCCTAGCACAGCTAATCCATGATCCAATAGTTACCTCCTAATTTCCTAGTTTGACAAACTATGGAAATTTCATATTTCTGAGAATGGGTCAGCTTTTACAAATTCGGCTTTCTGCAAAAAAAATGAGAAACCAAACAAATGCATGTATCTGAGCAATGAAAATAACTCGGTAAAACATGATTTAATAGAGGCAATTTATAATGATTTGAGCATTAATAAACCTAAAAGACTTGTTGTCATTTTGTTTCTTTGAAGCTTAGGAGTTGAATATAAAATATGTACCTCAATTTTTACGGGGTAAGAGTGATACCTGTGGGGGTAACTTACCGAGGTTCAGTCGGGGTTATTTGTCCGGAGTTCGCCATGATGGCTGTTGCAATTTGTGCTGAGACCTAAAGCCATTTGTGCTGTCCATTTAGTATAAGCTTTACCAAGGGCACCAATTTCCCATTCCACCTGTCCAAATTCATTCTCTATCTGAGAAAGAATTATGGGGCCTCCCTGAGTTTCAAACAACTTTTATGCCTTCATCATACTGACAATCTTCTCTGTAAATTTTTGCATTGCCATCTTGAAAGGCCCGTTATCTTTTCTAAAAGAAATGCCCAGAACTTATTTTAGCCAAACGAGAAATCCCCCAAAGTTCCATTCAGCACCAACATATGGGCCAATTCGGAGATGAACATATAGGCCTGCTTGTTGTACCAGCTTGATGAACTTAACCAAATCATATCTATCCTCAAAATAGTATAAGAAGGCTCATTTCCATTCCAAAACACATGTCTGTAAGACATCCAAGCCTCCTTCTTTGGCATTCTGTACAAGATCAGGCCACATCTCGGGAGTGCTTCTTGGATAGTGAATGGACCCAGAATTTAGAATCCTTCTCTGCCCATTAATCAAAATAGCTCTGTGGTCATAAGTCACAGAAGCCGAGTCTGGGTATGAGGAGATCCCATGCTGGGTTTGTAACTTACGGTGAGAATGACAAAGGTCGGGTTTGTACCTTCACTGTCTTGGTGAACCGAATATGACAAAGCTCGATCTTAGTGAACCGAGTATGGGTGAACCGAGAATAGCTCATGGCTTACATTCCAAAACAGATTTGGCTAACACATGAAGAACCCTCTAAGGCTGTGTTTTGAATTGCCGACTCTCTTTCTATCTCTCTCTCCGATCCCCGTCGTCGTTACTCCGATTCTCTCTGGTTTCTCTCACCGGGAGAGTTAATGTTTCAAGGACAAGGGAATTTTATAATCATTCCAAAAAGGAGCATGATTATTACAGGAATGGTTCCTCTATTGTGGAATTCGGTATGGACTGTGATCGTGGTGCTAGACGTAATAATGGAAACCGTTATTCATCGAAAGCTCGCGATTCAAGGTTTAGAAGAGGTGTGCTTGGTGGTAGAACCGGACAGAGAAAGCATGATGAGTTGTCTAGAGTTAATGAAGTCACAGATTACAAAGATGGGGTTTAGGTACCTCCATAGAAAAAGAGGAAGTTCTCGCCAATTGTATGAGATAGAAAAGAAAAGGATGTGAGGATTTCATCTAAAAACAGAGTTGTTCTAGTTACGCTGCTGTCTCCTCCTTATCGGTCTGCAGCTAGTTTGGATGGTGTGGCATTTGATGATGCTTCAAATGTGGGTACTTTGAAGCCTGCTGTCTCAGGAGATGAGGTTCTGGGATTAGAGAATTCGGCAAATAAGCTTGCTGTGGCGGATGGGTTTGTCGGTGTTTCTGAATTCAGTTTTCGAGCAGATTTGTCTATTGTGATTTTGCCTAAGGCAAGCTCGGCAATGGTCAGTGCTTTACCAAAACAGGCTCAGCAGCTTCGGCAATCCGAGGATAACGAAACTTTGATTCACTTAATCCGAAGATGGTATGGTTCTGGTTTGAAGACCCACAGTCCGACGAAGGCTCTGCTATAGTAATAGTGCACAACTGATGGTCGTGAGCAATGCCGAAGGTCGGCTAGGTGAAACGGAACATGGGTCAAGACCGAGGCAGACTCAGCGATGGTGATGTCAGCCGAAACAGGCTCGGCAGCTACGGCGCTTTAGCCAAGGCAAGCTCGGTAATCCGAGAATAGTGATGCGCGGCGATTGTGGCATGATGACTCTCGGCAACTGATGGCCCAATACTTGGTCGGTGAGGAGACATGGTCGTTGGAATTGCTGGCTCGCTGCTTGTTGGCCATGTGATATGAGTTTACCTTGGCGAAGAAATCTCGGTGGTTTATTGCATTTGTTCGAGGCAAAGCTCGGCGATGGTAGTTTCCACCGAGGTAGGCTCGGTGAAGCTCGGCAATAGGGATGCCTAACCGAAATAAGCTCGGCACTTTATGACACAGCTGAGGCAGGCTCGACGTTGAAAGGCTTGGCAGTGTGGCAAGGTCGCTGCTTGCAGAAGGTCCTGCTGAGCTCACTGCTGGTCTTCATCTGTTTACAAGAAAAGCATTTTGCAAAATACAAAAACAATTGTGGCATCATTCTAAATTTTACAATGTAAAGATATACAAATATCTTCTTTGTGCCTGATATTCTGCAGTTTGGTGTGTGAACGCACACAAATTAAGAAACAACTAAATTTATTTTCTTTCTTTTCTTTGCTGCAGGGTTTTTTTTTTTTTTTTTTTTTTAAAGACCCACCGCTTAACACTCTTCTCTTTCTTCTAAAGTGCACCTATAACGTGTCAGAGATTTTTTCTGCCCCTTTCTGAATTTTTTTGTTTTTTGAGCTCTGCACGGCACTTCGTTGAATTTATCTGAGAAGAACCTTGAGAGTAGTTTCATCTTCTTTTCCTTTGAAGATTTTGATTCGAAATAAAATGACATCTGTCACCACAGGTTGTCGCAAACTGGATTTGGGATCCGTAGGCACAGATTTGATTTTGGCTGGTTGATATATCACCTGGACGTAAGATCATCACCATAACAGATTTTGATTTAGTAAGAACGTAGTCGTTCCCGATGGTGCTAAACTGTTGAAGCATGATTACAGTCTTTGGATGGTGTGATCTTCATTCTTGGCGGTGTCTATGATCTTCAGCTCCTATAAAACAATAAGAGCGTCAAAGGGTCTCCGGGCTGAGTGCCGTGGAGGCTCTCCGATGCTTAAATCAGTGATGTGTTTCACAATAAGAGTTTAAGTAAGAAGGAGATTCAGAGATTGAAGAGGTTGAAAAATCAGTCCTTGAAAGTAGTGTGGAGGTCCCCTTTTATAGGGGTTTAGAAGTAGCAGATATTTATCTCCCATTTTTATCGAGAGTCCAAGTGTTCACCTTAGTGGAAGGTGACATGGTGCTGAGGGTGCTGAGGGTCCTGTATTTATTGTTTACTGTTGAAAAATATGACCCAACAGCTACTACTGGGAGCTCGGAAAGGTACATCTTTCCATTTTGAGCGGCAGATGGGGCAAACTAAATTTCCAAGGTCTACATTAACCACAATGCAATTGAATTGGAAAGAGTGGGAACACTCCGCAGTGGAGATGGCTTGCCCTTGCCCTCTCCTTACTTTATCAAGGCATATGGCGCAAATTTTCTGCACACATAATTTACACATTAATTAATGCTCCATCGTAACCATATATACTGAATTTAAATTACTCGATCAGCTACTACAAAATACAAAATACACATGTTTTTGTTTAAGGCATAATAATTGTGACTTTAAAATCACAAACTCAAACAGATTCCTAGCTATTAAAACGATAATCAACCAACCGCCCTTTAATATATATATATATATATATATATATATATATATTAAAAAAAATGGATAGACACTGCTAAGTCACACGATGAAATAAGAATAAAATATGATAAATCAGGTGTGAAGCCAAAGCCTAACAATAATATTAGAAAGGAAAGGAAAAGCAAATTGAAAGACCAGTACTTTGAGAGCATGACTTTAAAGGAAAAGCGTCAGCTTTTTCAATGAACAATACAAATCCTTTATCAAAACTATATTGTTATTGTTGGATCATAGATCAGCTGTGTTGGTCCCAGTAAGATGATTCGCCGGCCCATCATTTAAGCTCGGTCATTTTTACTATTCATCAAACCTATGTTCGGTAAATCTAGACTTATTTGAATGTATATTCTTGACACTCGGTTCTTAGGTTCGGTTAGCCGAGTCTTGAGAGGACTATCGAGGATTACTCTCGAGATATTTGATATATCTGTATAATATTTTATTTTTCATTTTTCAAATATATCATTTGACACGTGGATCCTCGGTAAAGCCTATAGTGTCAGATAAACAGGTACAACCCGATGTCTATAACAGGGGGGTCCCCTCTCAGATTTTGGTAACTTCTTTTCCCTTTCCTTAACTGAATATCATTATTCTCTTTATCTTGTTTATCATCTTCAAAGTTACTTTTTTTCTTAAACATTGTGACTAACTTAGGCATCGGAGCTATCCCTCGCCGGACAACGTCGGCAGCTTTGATCCTTTCCCTTCAATATTTCTCAGACCAATAATCCTAGCTATTACAAAGATATTTACGGGGTCCATCCCACATCATCATTCAGAAAACTACTCAAACAATTTGGCGCCGTCTGTGGGAACATGATTTTTATCGGTTCTTACTAATCTCATAATTCCGATATGGTGAACACACCCCCACACCCTGATACACCTCCACACTCCATCCCCACTATCCAAACTGATATTCCTGGAACATCACATGATCCAAATCCTCAGATAGCTTTGTTGGAAAGTTTTATGAAGCGAATAGCCGAATCAATGGAAGCCATAAAGAAACAGAACGAAGAGATCATCTCTAGGTTGACTCCTAGAAGAGATCTGGTGCATGAAGGAAGGCGAGAAGAAATATCCCAGGAACCACCATCACCAACCCAACAGCAATCAGTCCGGCGAGACGCTGAAAGCTCAATACGCGGAAGTCATACTACTATTCAAACCAGGAAAGACCCTCACCGAGAAAGATCTTGTAATAAAGTGCATCTTGATTGTAAGTCTCATCGTGGTGAAACTAGTCATGCCAAAACTCATCATAGTCGCCCTCACAAAGGTGGTTCTCATTATGTAAACCCTGAGGGGGTTGTCACAAATAAAGATGTTTGAGATCTCCAGGAAAAGTATGAGAAAATAGCTTTCTTAATTGAAAATGGTGAGAGTCAGTCTGCAACCAAGGATCTTATGCAGTATACCAACCTGCCTTTCACTGATCGGGTAATGAAGTTTCCTCTTCCTGACAAGTTTAAAATGCCTCGGGTCGACAAGTATGATGGAAGCAGGGATCCTTATGATCATATGGAAAGTTTCCGAGCTCATGTTATTCTTCACGATACCCTGGACGAAATAGCTTGCCGAGCCTTCCCGTTAACTCTAGAAGGTGTTGCTAAAGAATGGTTCGGAGGTCTGAGTCCTACATCTGTTGATAACTTTGATTCTCTCGGACAACAATTTCTGGGTCAATTCCTCGCTGTTCAGAAAAGAAAGAAGAATCTGGCTTATTTGTTATCCATAATACAAAGAAAAACCGAGTCTCTAAAAGATTATATGTTACGGTTTAATCCGGGAGAAGTTGACGGTGGAAACCCCAGAAAAACAAATTGTTCTTTCAGCTTTAATGCATGGCATAAAGGCTGATGGTCAAATGATGAACAATGTCTTTTGGATCAATCCCAGGCATGTCCTCAGGAGACCATGCAAAAACTTCTAGATTTTCTTGGAGAAACCGAATAAGAACTTCTCTAACTCCTGAAGTTAATTAAGATCCGATCTTAAGGACTTTTCCTTCTACTATCAGTATATCAACCAATGGCTCGGCTAGTTCTTTTTTCAACTGAACCTTCTTTTCACTACCCACATTACCAACCGTCAGTAGTGCCGACTCTACAGATCCTTTTAAAGATGTATTATAACATCTTCTGGCAACAACCTGATCACCTTTCGCCTCACCAACCCCTTCAACCGTTGGGAATTTCATTTTCAAATGATAGGTAGAAGTCACAGCCTTTAGTTGATTCAAAGCTGGACGACCAACGATTACATTGTAAGCTGATGGTCGGTCAATTACTAAAAAATCTACCATAATAGTGGATTGTTTAGGAGCAGTTCTTGCGGTAACCGGAAGAGAAATCATTCCAATGGGTTGAACACGCTCCCCTGCAAACCCTATCAACGGTGATAGAAAAGGCTTTATCTTCTCCTAACCAATACCCAATTGTTGAAAAACAATCCAATACAGAATATCTGCCAAACTTCCATTATCCACCAAAACTCGATGAACAGCATGATTAGCCACTATCAAGGTTATCACCAGTGCGTCATCATGAGGCATTGAAATTTCTTTTGCATCCTCCTCTGAAAATGTCAAGATAGTTGGGTCTTGTTTTCGTATTTTGGAAGGTTTTTCAAGAAAAAAGATTTCTTCCATTTTTGCTTGCTTAACATAGGCTTTCCTTGCCAAACTGGACTCTCCTCCACCAGCCAATCCTCCTGAGATCGTTCGAATTTCCCCCACAATGGTTTGATTTTGAGGGCTTTGTCGATTGCTCTGAGAAATCCTCGGTTCACCACATCTTTGCCTCTGATTACGCAAGTTGTCATTATTTTGCCCTGAACTCTGCATTGACCGAAGACTTTGACTATCTTGAGGATTTTTTTTCTTTACCCTTCTCTTCGGCTACGAACTTCAATAACTTTCCATTTCTTAGAAATTTTTCAATTTCAAACCGAAGACTTATACAATTCTCGGTATAATGCCCATGATCATTCTGATATTCACAAAACTTCTGAGTGCTGGGATTTTGGGGAAGAGCTTTCATCCTTCTTGGCCATCTGAAGCTCGAATCTTTCTTGATCATGAACACCTTATAAACTGTTGTATTTAGAGGTGTCCATCCTACATATTGTTGTTGTTGATTCTGCCTGGGTGGTAGCTCAATCTTCTTTTCTGAATTTCTTAAATTCTGATGATCTCTTCACTTCTTTTGAACAAAAGTCCTCGGTGTAGCTCTAGCCAAATTAGAAACAAGCTTACTTCCTTCGGCCTTGGATCTCATCAAAGCTAAAATAGTTTCTTCTTGATTAATGAACTCTTCCGCTTTGTTCATGAATTGTCGAAGAGTTCCCAAAGTCGGTTTCCGAGCCAATTCAGCCATTAATGGCCCATCAAGCTTTATGCCATGCATCAAAGCTGAAAGAACTGTTTGTTCATTTGGACTTTCCACCGTCAACTTCTCCCGATTAAACCGTAACATAATCTTTTAAAGATTCGGTTTTTCCTTGTACGAGTGCCAGAGTGACATAGGGCAGCAAAGGAAAATATCTGGCAGCAGCAAAATGAGAGGTTTCTTTATTTAATTTGTAAAAGAGATTAGGAAAACATCGGGGTCAAAACTTTCTGAAGGTTGGGAAAGGGAAATAGAGGGTTTCATGGGTTGTAAATTGCTGGAAGCAAGAAGGGTTGCAGGATTTTCTTGCAGCAGGTTATTTAAGGGATCTTAGGGTGGCTAGGGATTGAAATTAATTGTAGGGAAAGGATTTGGGTTGTGGGAGAATGGTTATGAAATTCTAAAGAAATTTGTAGCTGGTCTCGAATCCCCGTACATTTAAGGTGGGGCAGGTGGCAAAGGCTGCCAGGGATTCTTCTTCCTTTTTCGAATCGCAAAGAATTGACCTAGAAATTGTTGTCCAAGAGAATCGAAACTGTCAATAGACTTAGGACCCAAGCCTCCAAACCATTCTTTAGCAATCCCTTTCAAAGTTAAAGGAAAAGCTCGGCAAGCGATTTCGTCAGGAGTATCATGAAGAACGATATGAGCTCGGAAACTCTCCATATGATCGGAAGGATCTCCACTTCCATCATACTTATCAACCTGAGGAACCTTAAACTTATTAGGAAGAGGAAATCTCATCACCCGATCGGTAAAAGGTAGATTAGTATGCTGCATAAGATCCTCGGTCGCAGACCGATTTTCACCATTTTCAATTAAAAAAGCCATTTTTTCATATTTTTCTTTAAGATCTTGAACAACTTTATTTACAACGACTTCCTCAGGGTTTTCATGCTGCGACTTACCATGATGGGAATGGCTATGATGGGGATGACTATGATGAGATTTGAAATAACTAGATTCACCATGGTGAGATTTACTATTAAGATGTACATCATTACCGAACCTCCCTCTATGAGAATCTTCTTTGGTTCGGACAATATGATGACTTCCCTGTATTGAACTCTCGGCATCTTGTCGAGTTGATTGCTGTCGGGTTGGTGGTGGCAGCTCCTTGAGCACTTCTTCTCGCCTTTCTTCATATCTTGGATCTTCTCTAGGAGGTAACCTAGAAACGATATCTTCGTTTTGTTTCTTCATGGCTTTGATAGATTCAACAATTCGTTTCATAAAACCTTCCAATAAAGCTATCTGGGTATTTGGATTATGTGATGTTCCAGGAACATCAATTTGAACATTTGGAACAGGGTGTGTGGGTGTGTTCACCATATCGGAATTTTGAAATTAGTATGAACCGATAAAAATCGGATTCCCACAGACGGCGCCAAACTGTTAGAACAGTTTTCTAAATGATGAAGTGGGATGGACCCTGTAAATGGTGGATAGCCGAGGAATCACCTGACTATAAGATAACAAGAAAAAGGATCAAAGCTGCCGGCGTTGTCCGGCGGGGGATAGCTCTGATGCTTAAATTAGTCACTGTGTTCAAGAGAAATGTAACTTTGAAGATGATAGATAATATAAAAAGGATAGAAGATATTCAGTTTAGAAGAGAAAAGAAGTTTCCAAAATTTGAGACGAGACCTCCTTTTATAGGCATCAGGTTGTACCTGCTTGACTGGTACTGTAGACTTACCCAGGATCCATGTGTCATATAATGTATTGACGAATGATGAATGAAATGTCATGTAGATATATCTAATTTCCCGAGAGTAATCCTCGGGAGTCTGGGCAACACTCAGTTAACCGAGGTTTGTATGTATTGGGCTTGGGTAGGTATAAACTTACCGAGCATAAGTTCAAGGAGTAGGTGTAAATATCCGAACTTAGTGATGGGCTGGTGGATTGTTTTTATTGGGCCCAGCAAAGTTGATCTGTGATCCAACAAGCATGTTTGGTTGGGGAGAGTCATATTGACGCCTATTATCAACACCAAACACGTTATCTAAAGTCAAACCAAAATCAGAATCATCGTCCAAATAGATCAAAGGGCTCTTTTTGTAATTCTATAATTGCATTGGGGCAATTTGTTCAGATGAGCAATCCCTATAACAATACCTAGTTTTAATATATAATATAATAACTTATTTAGATCATTGGAGAAATGTGATCTAATTAGATGACACCTATTTGGCTATTTCCCAATGAACCCCTAATAAAATAACACCCTTTTAACACGTATCAGGGACAGAAATACGAAAATGAAAAGGGTATTATGGTCAACTAAAATTAAAATTATAACTGACCCCATTTTCAGTTGGGGAGCTTTATGGGGAGAGGAGAAGAAAGCAAAACCGTCTATGGCTGTTGCTAATTCTGCGGAAACGCAGGAAAATTCAGTTACCCGACGACCGGAAAATCACGAAAACACCCAATCGGATGTGCATTCTCATAATAACACCCCGGAAAATGAAAAATAAATACAAAGAGAATCACAAACCTTGGAGGAGCAATTACTGACGGAGCGCGTGAATCAGGAAACTTGTTAATGCACAGTTTTCCAAAAGATGACGTGGCACGCCTGCCGAGTTTGAGTTGGACCAACACCCGAACAATTTGGCTGCACAACAAAGAAGAAAGAAGGATCGAAATGACCGGGGGTGAGCCGGCGTGGGCACTCCGATGCCTAAGTCAGAATGGGAAAGGATACTAGTAACAACTATAGAGCTCAAATTATGAGAGTTGCGATTACCTTTGCTTTGATCATATGACTTGTATTTATAGGCATTGGAGGGAATTTGATTTCCCACTTATTAAGGAATCTTATCCCTTGATATCGGCTAAACAAACATTTGAATGAAAAGATTATGTTTGTTAGTTCTTCCACGATTTAAGCGACTCGAGATCAGAGGATCAACTTCGTAATCTTTTAAGATATCAGAGTTATTCCTTTTACTGCGACTTAAATGTCCTGAGTTATTCTCGGACTTCATGGTCTCGGCTAGGGGTTGCCTCGGATTGGTGGTCTCGGATCAGATGAGTAGGTCTCGTCTCGGATCACTTGAGTAGGTCTCGTCTCGGATCACTTGAGTAGGTCTCGGGCTTGGGCCTTTTGAGTAGGTCTCGGACTTGGGCCTCTTCTGGCTGGGCCCAAGGACTGCTCAATAAATGGTAAGCTAGTTCATGACCCAACAGTTACCCCCCAATTTCGAAGTTTGTAGAACTAAAGAAATTTCATGTTTTGATGGAATGAACCGAGGCCAGCTTTTCTTAAGAGAGATTCCGAGACAGTCAACGTCTTTCCGACTCCGTCCCGGATTAATAAGGCGGCAAAATTTGAAATTTAAATTTCAGATTCAAAATTTAAATTTCAAATCTTGGAGGGTAAATTCAAATTCAAATTTCAAATATTAGGGGGAATTTTGACTCTCGACATTCCAGGTGTCGGTTGAAATTCCGAGACCCTATCGCTTCATTAATGCTGGCTCACACGTGTCATCTGCAGGCGGCGTCGGTTGAGCTTCCGAGGACCCGTCGCCTCATTAAGGCTGGCTTTTACACGTGTCATCTGTAGGCGGCGTCGGTTGAGCTTCCGAGGCCCCGTCGCCTCTTGGCATATTTAATGCCCCTGCCATCGAGTCATATCCCTTTAAATAGGCTGTTAGCACTTATCTTACTCATTCCTCTTTCGTCTCTTCAGAACGTATTTTTCCTTTCTAGCTTCTTTTTCTTTTGCTTCCCCTCTACTGAAAATAACCTATCATCATGTCTGGCGATGAAGGATCGGGTTCTGATGGTCTCGGAGGTAACACTTACCCAGCTTGCTGGCGGTCGGAATTAACTAAGGCTGACGAAGCGAGAATCCGAGAGGAATGTTTCATTCCCAGGTCAGTGAAACTTCGGTTTGATGAAGAGCAAATGGGTGCCATCGTGCGTGCTGACGCACATGAAGTTTGCTTATACGAGACCATGTTTCGCTCGGGTTTCCGTCTGCCTTTCCCAAGGGTAGTGAGGGAGTTACTGGGTCTCATAAATCTGGCTCCGCACCAGATTGTGCCAAATGGCTGGAGAGTTCTCTACGCTTGTATTTTGCTCTGGCCTCTGGCCCTTGGCCCAAACCATTACCTTTCTGCCAGAGAGTTTTTGTGGTTCTATCGGCTTCAGAAGAACCCAAGGTGTGAGGGTTTATACAACTTCCAGTCTTGGCGGGGAAAGTTTATACACATGGATGGCAAGTATTCCAGTAATCACCGGTGGAAGGCTAAGTACTTCTTCGCCACTGGTCAGTGGGAATTTCACCCTACTGAAATTGCTGAAGGTCCAAGGGTACCACGGGAGACAAGTGTTCCTGCCAGGAATGCTCCTAAGGAACCGACTCTTAATGAGGACGAACTAAAACGTGTAGATAAAATCGAAGCATGGGCCCGGAGACATGAAGGCTCGATGTTCTACACCAAGTTAATGGAAACTTTTTCTGAAGGAAAGGGTATCGAGGACTTTAATGGAGGCGCTGGTGAAAAAAGAAAGAGACCTGCCTCCGTGGTCGTCCGAGACCCAAACCTCGCCGCCTCGGGTCCTCCAGCTGCCAACACTCGAGGCGCTACCCCCCGGAAGTCTCGTCTCGAGAAAGGCAAGGGCAAAATGGTTGAACAGCCCAAACAGAAAGATATCCCCTTCAAACAGGCGGGGCTTTAAAAATACGTGGGGATCCAGTCCCACCTATGGTTCCCCAGTTTCGGACCACTGGCCCCTTGAAAATGGATGCCAAGGCTAAAAAGCCTAGCACTCCTCCTCGGGCAACCAGAGTTTTGAAGTTGGTCGATGAGCCTGAGGATTTGGAGGTCCCTCAGCCAGAAAAAAAGAAACCAAAGAAGGTGGCTGAAATGAAAGTGCAAGACCAGCTTGCTAACTTTCTGGCTGCCAGGAGAAAGGCGGGTCCTAAGCCCGTGGTCAGATCCGCTGCGGAAGTCGAGGCCTTCCTTGCTAACGAGCCCATCTCGGCTCGGCCGCTAAACACTACACCTCTCGGCTCCACAGGAGCTGCTACAGATAATGCTATCCCTATTGGGTCCTTATCATTCCAGCCTCTTGGTTCAAACATCCAACACATTTTGGATGACATAGAACTGGAGGAAACTTCTGAGGCCTCAGTAGGGATGGTTCAGGAGGGGACCAAGGAGCATACTGCCACAGTTCAGGAAGGAGAAGTAAGGGTGTTATCACCCATCGCTGAAGCCGAGCACATGGATCAGGCTTCAAAGCCTGTCGAGGCCTGTCAGCCGACTCCTCCCAATGCTAAGAAGGCCTCTACTGCCAAGACTGCTTTCAGTACCGAGAAGGCCTCTGCGGTAAGTGCCGAGACCTCCTCTTCGTCTGAGTCGCTTGTGAGACCCGAGGGGGTAGATTGGACAGTTGGCGGACCCCTTGCTACGCTTGGTGGCGATTTGAAGGGCAATCCTTTCCAGGCCTTAGTGGATTTGATTCCTCATGAGGGTCTCATAATGGAACGTGACACCTCTGCTCGGGGCATGGCTGAGCAAATGCTATTCAACCAACTCGTCGTAAGTTTTCTGATTCTTACCTTAGTTTGTTTTCCTTGATATGCATATACTAACTGAATTTTTCACAGGGTCTCATGAGGTCGTTGATACAGTACTGTTACTTTCGAAAGACAGTACAGGATTCAGCTTCTAAAATTAGTCGCCTTAAAGACAAGGTCACCGAATTGGAGGCCAAGAATGCGGAACTGACGAAAGTCACTGTGGCGCAAGACGAGGAGCTGTTAATCTCAGGCCAGGAGCAGTCTAAATTGCTGGCCGAGACCTCTGAAGCTGCTGCGGCTCGGGCAAGGGCTAAATTAAAGATTAACGATTTGCTGACTGAAATTGAAGGCCTCCGAAATAAAGTGAACCGCCTGCAAGAGGATAACTCCATTGTTAAGGAGGACTTCAATCAGTTGGAAGAAACACATGCAGGGGTCTCGGATCAGCTAAAATTGGCCCAAAATGAGGTCTCGGATTTGAAGGGTCTGGTGGCCGAGACGAATGAAGCCAAGGTGGTGGCCGAGGAGAAGCTCAAATTCTTTAAGGGAAAATACGCCCAAGTAAGGGCTCAGCTGAAGGAGGCTAGAAACCGAGCTGCTGATTACTTACGTCAACTGTCCTTTGCCTCGTGGGTTAGGAATTCTGCTTGGGCTGACGGGCTCATTCTTGGCTTTGAAAGTTTTCGAGCATGGGCTACGGACTCGACTCGGACGATAGATCTTAACAAAGTGAAAGTCGAGGACATCCCTTGTTCGGACGCAGCTATGGCACAACTGGTCAACCTGGGTCAAGAACAAATGCCTGATGCTGCAGGAATAAAAGATTTCTTCTACGATCCCTTTTCAGATCTACAACATCGAGGCACTGAATCTGCTCCTGATGATGCCCATTCTGCCGAGGCCAATACTGCCGAGTCCATCTCTGCCGAGGCCCCTGATGTTACCCTTAAGAGAAAATAATGTAATATCTTTTGTACATACCTCAAGTTTTTGTTAATGAAACGAGTTTTTGACATTTGTATGATTCTCAGAATAACCTTTATTTATTTGCTGCTTAAAGTAGTCAAAAGTTTATTATATCTCTCTGAGTTATATCTCGGAGATTTTGATTGCTACTCTGAGTTTTAGGTCTCGGGGAGTTTGATCGTTACTCTGAGTTTAAATCTCTGAGAGTTCAATTGCAACTCCGAGTTTTAGGTCTCGGATAGTTTGATTGTTACTCCGAGTTTAGGTCTCGGAGACTTTGACTGTTACTCCGAGTTTAGGTCTCGGAGATTTCGACTGTTACTTCGAGTTTAGGTCTCGGAGATTTCGACTGTTACTCCGAGTTTAGGTCTCGGAGATTTCGACTGTTACTCCGAGTTTAGGTCTCGGAGATTTCGACTGTTACTCCGAGTTTAGGTCTCGGAGATATTGTGTGAAGAGAATGCTTTTTTCGGTTGCATCATTTTTGGGACTCGGAAGAGCCTTTTCAGCCGTCTTCTCGGAGACTAATAAACTCATTCAATTTGTACACATGAACCTTATATGCTGCATAACTCCGAGATACTTTTATTTATTGAAATAAAGTAATGAAATAACGAACAGATTACATATCGCTACCTTTTAGACATAATATTTTTTAAGGTGCTCAGCGTTCCAAGGCCTCGGTAGAGCCTTACCTTTGGAATCTTCCAAATGGTATGCTCCTGCTCTTCTGCATTCAACCACCTTATAAGGTCCTTCCCAATTAGGAGCCAGCTTTCCCTCAGCTGGGTCCCTGGTTGCCAAAGTAGCTTTACGTAGAACCATATCTCCAACTTTGAAGCTTCGAGGCTTGACCTTTTTGTTGAAATAACGAGTTACTCTTGCCTGATATGCTGCCACAGCCACTTGGGCTTGATCCCTCTTCTCTTGTAGCAAATCCAAGTGCAGCTGTAACCCCTCGTGATTAGTCTCTGATTGGAAGGTCTCTACACGGTAACTGCCTGAGCCTACCTCGACTGGAATAACTGCCTCAGTTCCGAATGCTAAGGCATATGGTGTCTCTTCGGTTGGAATTCTCTTGGTCGTTCGGTATGCCCACAATACTTCTGGCAGATCTTCTGCCCAGTTTCCTTTCCGATCATCCAGCTTCTTCTTCAAGATCTTGAAAATTGTTTTGTTGGTGGCTTCTACCTGCCCATTTGCCTGGGGGTGCCCAGGAGACGAGTAATAGTTCCTTATTCGCAGCTGGGCACACCAGGCTCGGAATGACTCGCAGTCAAACTGCTTGCCATTATCTGTGATAAAAGCATGGGGAATGCCATACCGACATATGATATTCTTCCATAAAAATCGCTCTATTGCCTTAGCCGTGATATTTACCAAGGCTTCAACCTCTGCCCACTTGGTGAAATAATCTACAGCGACAACTGCGAACCGCACACCTCCCCTGCTCCGAGGCAGTGGTCCTACTATATCTACCCCCCATTGGGAGAAGGGACAGGGTGAGGATATTGCACTCAAGTCTTCAGGAGGTTGATGAGTGATATTCGCGAATCGCTGGCACTTGTCACAATTCCTGACTATATTTGCCGAGTCTCGACTCATGTTGGGCCAATAAAAACCTGCTCGGACTGCTTTATGCGCCAATATTCTGGCCCCAGAATGGCTTCCACAGACCCCTTCATGGATCTCTCTAAGGATATAATCTCCTTCATCCTTGGAAACACATTTTAAGAGTGGCAGCGTGAAACCCTTTTTGTAAAGGACTCCATTTATCATTGTAAACCTTTCGGCTCTCACCTTCAACCGGGTAGCAAGCTTTCTATCTGAAGGAAGTACTCCTCTTTCCAGGTATTCCATGATTTCTAGTTGCCAATTAGGTATGGTCTCGGCTGTCGAGACCGACACCGCCTCGGTAACTGATGATCGTGGAAGAATTTGGATAGGAGTCTCGGATTCAATTTCTTCACTGGCTGTTGAGGCAATTCTGGCCAACTGGTCTGCTTTTTCATTCTCTGGTCTCGGAATTTTCGCAATGCTAAACTTCTTAAATAAAGCTTGCAAATCCTGTACCCTAGATAAGTACAGCTTCATCTTGTCTCCCTTGGCTTCAAATTCCCCTCGAATGTGTCCTACAACGACTTGGGAGTCACTCCGTATTTCTACAAATTCGGCTCCCATTTCAAGAGCTAAACCGAGTCCTGCCAAAACTACCTCGTACTCGGCCTCATTATTTGTGGTTTTGAACTTCAACTTCAATGAACTACATAATTCTTCCCCATCGGGAGTAATCATTACTATTCCAGCTCCACCATGCTTCTTTGTAGATGATCCATCTACGTAGATTACCCAAGTCTCATCACTTGGCCAGCTGGTGATGTCTGGCAAATTAGTGAATTCTGCCAGAAAATCAGCTAGTGCCTGGCCCTTGAGAGAATTCCGAGGGAGAAATTCGATGTCGAATTCTCCTAGTTCAATAGCCCAATTGGCTAATCTTCCCGAAAGATCCAGCTTTCTTAGTACTTTCTTTAGGGGGTATTCAGTCAACACCCTGATAGTATGAGCTTGGAAGTAGGGTCGAAGCTTTCTGGATGCTATAACCAAGGCGAAAGCCAATTTTTCCATTTGGGGATATCTTTCTTCAGCGCCTCTCAAAGCCCTACTTGTGAAGTATACGGGCTTTTGAGTTCCCTCTTCTTCTCGAATTAATGCCGCACTGATAGCCGTTCGGGATACGGCTAAATACAAATATAGTACCTCCCCAGGTATTGTCTGGCTCAGCAAAGGCGGGCTCATCAGGTATTCTTTCAGCTGTCTGAAGGCTTCTTCGCATTCGTCTGTCCATTCAAAGGCCTTTCGCAAGACTTTAAAAAATGGAAGACACTTATCAGTTGATCGTGAAATGAACCGATTTAGTGCCGCTATTCTTCCTGTCAATTGCTGGAGCTGTTTCAAGTTTCTCGGAGACTGCATATCCAAGACAGCTTGTATTTTTTCAGGATCGGCCTCTATTCCTCGGCTGGACACCATGTAACCAAGGAACTTTCCTGATGAAACTCCGAATGCATACTTTGAGGGATTTAACTTCATCCCGTACTTCTTCAAGGTAGCGAACGTCTCTTGCAAGTCAAGTATGTGGTCCTGTGGCAACACACTCTTGACTAGCATGTCATCAACGTATACTTCCATATTGCGTCCGATCTGGTCTCGGAACATCTTGTTTACCAGTCTCTGGTATATTGCCCCTGCGTTCTTCAAACCGAAGGGCATAACTTTATAACAGTACAAGCCTCGGTCAGTTATGAACGCAGTTTTCTCACGGTCTTCAGGATGCATGTATATTTGGTTGTACCCAGAGAAGGCGTCCATGAAGCTGAGTAAACCATATCCAGCTGTTGAGTCCACCAATGCATCAATGCGAGGTAATGGAAAACTATCTTTTGGGCAGGCCTTATTGAGGTCAGTGAAATCCACACACATCCTCCACTTTCCATTGGACTTTTTGACCAATACTACATTGGCCAACCAGTCGGGATAATATACTTCTTCGATGAAACGTGCCTTGAGAAGTTTCTCCACTTCTTCTGCTATGGCTACATTCCGTTCAGGGGCGAATTTTCTTCTTTTTTGTTTCACTGGTTTCACGGCTGGATCCACATTTAGCTGGTGAAGGATGTCTTCAGGGTCAATTCCTGGCATATCTTCGTGAGTCCATGCAAAAACTTCTAAATTTCTTCTCAAGAAAATGATAAGGCCGTCTCGGACTCTGGGACTGAGCTGCTTCCCAATCTTCAAAGTCTTGTCCCCGCTTATTACCACATCCTCCAGAGGTTCAGCTGGTTCCCCCTTTGGGTCATTCCTGTTATTCCCACCTACTGTACCAACTACAATAGGAGTCGAATCCGAGACCCTCTTGAGGGACGTATTATAACATCTTCTCGCCTGGATTTGATCTCCCTTTACTTCTCCGACTCCTTCTTCTGTCGGGAACTTCATCATCAAGTGATATGTCGAAGTTACAGCCTTTAACTTATTCAAAGCAGGTCTACCCACAATGGCATTGTAGGAACCTGGTCGGTCAATAACCAAAAAATCTACCATCACAGTTTTTTGCTTAGGTGCTGTTCCTGCCGTTACAAGGAGTGAAATAAGACCAATCGGCTGGACCTGCTCTCCTGCAAATCCAACCAGGGGAGAGCTAAATGGTGTGATCCTGTCACGATCGATACCCATTTGTTTAAAAACTGGCCAGTACAGTATATCAGCCGAGCTTCCATTGTCCACCAGAATTCTGTGGATCATATGGTTGGCCACTGTTACAGTTACTACTAGGGGGTCATCATGGGGCTGCATTTACCCCCCTAGCGTCCTCTTCAGAGAAAGAAAGGATCACTGAATCCTTTTTCGCAACTTTGGACGGTCTCTGCACTGTAAAGACTTCCTCGGCCTGAGTCTTCCTAGCATGGGCTTTCCTGGCCGAGTTAGACTGTCCTCCACCAGCTATTCCTCCGGCAATAGTATGGATTTCCCCTACTACTCCTTGATCCCGAGGGGGTCTCGGATCTTCTCTAGGACCATCATCCCGATCACGTCTCGGCTCCCGTACCCTTTCAGCTCGGTTTCCATCTAATAGGAGAGGCTGTTGGTGCACCGCTCCTTGGTTCCTTTCCCCTGCTAGGAATCTCACAAGCCTTCCATTTCTAATGAAAGTTTCAATTTCCTACCGCAAGGTTATGCAATCTTCCGTCAAATGTCCATGATCATTGTGGTACTCGCAGAACTTCGTCCGATCTCGCTTCCTCGGATCACCCCGCAACTTACTTGGCCACCTGAAAGCTGGGTCTCTTCTGATTTCCATAAATACTTCGTTGACCCTGGTATTCAAAGGTGTAAACCTTCGATCTTCACGTCGCCGGGGTTCTGTCTTTGGGACTGATGGTACAGTCTTCTTTACTACTCTCTTCTGCAATCTTTCTTCCTTCGGAGCGGACGCTATAGGTGGCTCCTTTTTGGCGTCCTCCTTCTCCCGGTCTTCTTCCTCTTGACCTTTCGTGAGAGCCTTAATCATTTCCTCCTGATTAATATACTCTTCTGTTTTGGCGATAAACTCGGGAAGAGTTATTTCTGTAGAACTTTTTGATACTTCGGCCATTAGAGGCCCGTTTGGCCTGACTCCATGCCATAATGCAGATAATACCGTTTGATCCCTCGGATTATCTACTAACAATTTTTCTTTATTGAACCTATGCATAAAATCCTTCAAGCTTTCTTCCTTCCCTTGACGTAATGACAGTAAGCAAGCCGAGTGCTTCCTTCTCTTCTTGGTAGCTAGGAATTGGCTTAAAAAGAGACTTCCAAGTTCTTTGAAACTATCTATTGACTTGGCAGGCAATCTGGCAAACCAATCCTGAGCAACTCCTTCCAGCGTAAGAGGAAAGGTTCTGCATGCAATTTCATCTGGAAACCTATGAAGGGAAAAGTGAACACGGACACTTTCCATATGTTCAGAAGGGTCACCACTACCGTTAAACTCCTTGACGCGAGGCATCTTGAAGTTTTCAGGCAAAGGGAAACTTAACACTCGATCAGTGAAAGGCAGGTCGGTGTTATCCATAAGCCCCGAAGCAGGGGTTTTTCCATCCTTTTCAGCCAGCTTGCGAGTTAGTTCTTCGTACTTCTTCTTTAAATCTTCCATGTCAGCACTCATCTGGGCCTCATTTCGCCCTTGAAATTGCTCCCTTCGAGGCCTAGTATGCTGAGACCTCTCTGGGTTCTGCTGCTCATGATGCTCCTCATTCTGGACAGTAGTATGATGGCTAGCTTGGACTGAACTTGCTTCCTCATCGCGATGGGAACCTGCAGTTCGCTTCCCATCACGAATCTCCCTTCGCCTTTCCCTCTCACGCCGTTCTTCACGCCTTCGTGCTCGGTCTTGATCCCTCTGACTATTCCGGCCTTCAGCAGCTGTGAGCCTTGCAGCCAAGTCTTCATTCTGCTTTTTCAGAACCTTCATAGATTCAGACATCTGCTTCATGAATTCGGCTAGATCGGATGGTGGTGGTACGTTGGAAGCTGCAGCAGTGGAACGGGTAGTCACCATTTTAGATTAGTAGAGAACTAATGAAAATCGAAGTTCCCACAGACGGCGCCAAACTCTTAATGCACAGTTTTCCAAAAGATGACGTGGCACGCCTGCCGAGTTTGAGTTGGACCAACAAAACTAAAGAGGAGGGCGAGTGGGACATCGAAGAACGGGCATCTTCCGAAACGCCATTGTTTTGAGGATTACAAGGAGGAAGAGGAGGAGGAGACAAATTGGGGGAGGAGGCAAACCTCTGGGAGAGAGACTTCCTAAGCTTGTACAGCACGCCGGCCATTATATGGTTTCATAGAGAAAGAGATTTCAAAGAAATAATACAGGATCGGAGCGCATAGGAGTGTTAGAGAGAATTAGAAACAGTATAAAAGGGAAGATTATGCTACATTAATTTTCTTTTCTTTTTTATTTTTATTTTATTTTTGTTAATTTTGAATTTCTTTGGGGAGAGAGTATTTGTACGTACATGTAGGGGGCAGTTCCAAAAATAGCTCATAATACAGCTGCTTCCACCTACTCCTTGTTTTACTTACTTACTTGCCATATAAATAAGAAAAAAAAAAAAAAAGTTTATAAAACAATTATTTTTAAAAACAAAAAATTATGCTGTTTTGTTTATTGTTTTGGATTTTTTTTATTTCTAATTTTAGATTGTTTTGCACCTCAATCTCTTTTTTTGTTTTTTGAAAATCAAATTTAATCATTTTCTCAAATTTCAATTTGATTTTAAAATTTAGATGGTATTTATCTCTAGGTTTTACTTTACAGTAAGAGTTAAATACTAAATACTCCCTTGGGTTTCGTTTTTTTTCCCCCTAGGGTTTGATTTTTATCACAGGAAGTCCATGTGGTTTTGATAATAACCTAAATTAGTCCTTCTGTCAGTTGACCGTTAGTTGACTTAACGCAAGTCCACGTGGACCAATCAAATATTAACACGTGGCACCTACTTAATTTTTTTTTTTTAATTTAAAAAAATAATGTTTTTTTTTTTAAAAAAAAAAAAGGAAAAAAAAAATTAGGGGTGGCTCGGCCACCTTCTTTGGCCATGGGGGTGGTTTGGCCACCCCCATCTAGCCGAATGGGGGTTGTAACATCCCCAGTCCGTTAAAGCTGAGTTTGCCACTTTTCTTATATTACAACAAAAGTTTTTGCAAAGATCTATAAGGTTTATCAGAATACTTGATTTTAAAGGATACGATAAATGTATAAAACATTTTCCAAGAGATTTTATTACAAGCGAAATTAGAAAACATTAAACTTTAATTGCGGAATATCATATTATTACAATAACTGATATGAAAATACTTTGAAAGTTAATAATTATTCCCGCCCCCATTCCGGCCTCCTATTCCAGCGTCCTTTCTACCTGAAAATAAAAAATAAAACTGAATGAGCCCAAAGCGGCCTATCAAGTAAAGTCCACAACCATAAATAGTTTTACTCCTTGTCCTCAGTTTAAAAAAAAATGTTTTCACAAATATATATACAACCAGCCATAATAATATATGTATATACGGTTGCATCTCCCGTAGTATATACATACTATTACATCTAGTAATAAATCATCGTCATAAATCATCGTTATAAATCATCATCATAATGCATCATTATAAATCATTATTGTAAATCATCATAGCATATCATCGTTGAAATTATATTATCATTTTCTCATATTAGGGCCTATGTACACTGTTACCCCTGTATACGAGGGTTGCGGGTCCTTGTGACCATGGCACTGAACTGTGGCCTCAGCCATGCCCGACCATCAATTAATTCTTTCTTGGTGCACTCAACGGTCATGTTGATGGAATACCACCTTCTTGCATAGCCTCCTTCAGTGGTTTCACCTCCATCCGAGTATCGGTACCGAACTCCTCTCATCCTTACTTATCTTGGGGCCAAAAATACTCTCCTCCATACATGTGCCCTCATTTCATAAACATTTAACTCATTTCTTGTACTTTTCTTTGCACTTCTTTTGATGCATCTTAGGGCACATGTAGGAGGGTTTATCATCATTCTTCTTTCTTATAATCATCATCATTTCTCAACTTTCTTTTCTCAAAATGCAAAACTTTTCCAAATATAAACTTGTTGTGCTTAGAAAGCGTGTAAAGAAATAGAAACTTTGTAAATAATTCTTTTAGAAATCCTTCATGCATGCAACATATCTCCATGACAGGTAAATAAAATAATCATTTACAGTTTGATACAAGAATGAATAAATAGCATGACATGAAGTAATTTTAGAAGGGGTAGTGAATTTACTTACCTCTAGACTAAAGCTAAAAGTGGTCTGAAGGATCTAGTTGCTCTAATCTGACTAACACCACTAGTATATCTTTTGAAACTAATTTCTCAAGTCCGTTCTTTCTCGTATTCTTTCTTTCTTTCTTGTAGCGCTTTGTCTGGCCCTTTCTCTCTCTGCTCTGTGTAAACACTCTCAGAGAGAAGAAAAACCGAGTAGAAAGCGGAAGAAGGAAGAATATGTGGAAAAGAAAGGAGAGGAGTGGTGAAATTTGTGAAGAAGGAGAGTTCTATTTATAGGAAAAACCAAATACTATTCTACCTTCAATTTACAATTCTACCCTCATTTTACTATTCTACCTACCAACACTATTATACCTACCATTGACTATTCTACATTCTATTTACAATTCTACCCTTCTTATACCAATACTATTATACCTACCATTAACTATTCTACCTTCCCTTACTTATTCTCCCTACCAATGAAATTCTTCTTACCATTTACTATCCTATTATTTCACCAATTACCATTCCCTAATTACCACTCTCTGTAACACCATAAATTTTCCAAGAATTAAAATCATTGGCTAAAATGAATATTAAAATAACATTATCATCAAAATAATCTATTTAAATAACTTTGAAAATTCTGGGGTGCTACAATCTTCCCTCCTTATTGGAATTTCGTCCTCGAAATTAAAGCCTAAAATATTATCGTCCAATCTTCAAATTGAGTGATTCAGATTTAAAATATTCCTTTCAATCATTCATCAATGCCTACTCTCCAATATTCACTTTTATCATGTTGAAATTTCATCTCCTTCTTCTAGGAGTAAATCTTATTCACAGTCTAAAGTCTCGATTTCTGCAATCGTTCATCAGTTCACATTAAAATCTTACCTCAAAATCTTTTCCTTTTTTTTTTTTTTTTAACCTCAATAACAACAATCGAATTATTCATCTCCTTATATAAGATAGTCTACGGTCAAGGTTTAAACATCAAATTAAAAAAAAATCATGCGATCACTAGGCCATACCTCCAAACATCATAGTCCACCTTGCAAGCCCGCAATAGTTTCCTCGATCTAATTTAATCAATCTTACCAAAAAGGTGTAAAAATCATCTCTGCTTATATTTTCCTCAGTATCTCAGTATTCCAAATCATGTATATGAAATATTAATATGATGCTCTAATAATTATTAACTTCTCACCATCATAAATCCATAAAAGTAAATAGCACCAACATTCTACAGTTTATATCTCCCAAAAGCGTCATTACATGAATATACCTTAGAAGTGACATCATAATTCAATTCATTCTAAATACACAACAGTTTCTATTTTCTCCTCCAAAATCTTATGTCGATGCTACAATATCAGCAAAAATCTCTCTGTACTATATCTTTACTTGATAACTCATAACTCAGCAAAAGAAACTCGTAATTATTATTCCAACTCAATTGAAATACATGATTACATTAAATGTAAGATCCTCATCCATTCTAGACTAATACATACTGTGCTTTGCTATGTTCTAGAGATGAAATTGATAAGCAAGCAAAGCAAGATGTGGGTAAGTTTCCAAGCTGGAAGTCCCAAATCACTCATGTTAGAATTTCTCTCTTTTGGGTCTTGCAAGGTCAAGAAGAGAAAAGAGAGACAGATAGTCCTGTTGTTTTCCAGAAATGAAGATTTGATATGCATGTGACTCATTTCCGAGACTTTAAAAATACCCACATCGGATGCTCTCTCTCCTCTGTCATGTATGGAGACTTGAAGAAAAGAGAGATGTTTAGCCTGAGAAGCATGATCAAGGATAATCTTGCTTCATCAGGACATGATCAATGATAATCTTGCTTCTATGGTTTACTACTGAGAGTATAAGGTGTTGGGTTCGTGAATCAAGTTGTGATGCTGCATTTTTCTCTTGAGCATACGCTCAACTAGGAGAAAAGTCGAGCTTTCATTGTATGGAAGGCTATTAGCAGAAGATCTTAGATGAAGAGGTATGATCAGAAGGCATGTGTTGCAATGGAGAAAGAGGTATGAATTTATAGGAAGGATTTCTGGATAATGAACGAGCATGTGTGGTGCGCGTTGGCATGACAATTCATTCGGTTGCCCACGCATGGAATTCAAAGTCATTGAGTGAACAGTAAGTTTGAAAAAATGGGCTCAGTCGAATTTATGACAGGAGACCAGATCCTACTTCAACGGGATCTTTTGACAAAAATCCTTCGCGGCCCGAGGTCGCCTAACGTTTGTTATTTACTGTTTATTTCACCTTGAAGTGAAAAATTTCTTTAAAGCCACTCGTCTGCTACTTCCAGAAGCTTCAAAAAAATCTCTTCAGTTTCTGACGCTCAGTCTCTTTTGCACACTTATTCCCAATACTTCATCTCTCCCAAATTCTTTGTATTCTCAACTATTTTCCTTACTCTCCTAAATATGGCAGCATCATCATCATCCGTTAACAACATCGATTTGAATATTGCTCCTGCAGCACAACCCATTGTTATGCCTAACGTGCAACCAAACATGCTTGCTGTTCCTTCTGAAGTGCCTGCTATACATCCTGTCGTACCTATTGCACACCCTAATAAACCTGTTGCACATCCTGACGTATGGCAGCCAACTTTTGTTTTTGACAATCGTCTTATCACTATTCATGATTCTGTCATGCTCCACAATTCTACTGCTGTAGCGGTGGCCAAAGGTTTCGTAATTCCACGGGATCAAATATTGTTAGCTGATAGATCAGATACTGATGCTATTAATAATTCATTGGCATTCAATATCCAAGGTGTTGCTTCAGTTTCTGACATGGCACGACGTTTGAGTGTCAGAAATGTTGAGCTAAAAGTCTTAAGAAACCAAATTGGGTTCTTACAGTGACTGCTCAATTACTACCAACGAAAACACGTGGATTTGAAGTAGGAGAATATTCAGCTGAAAAAGCTGGTGTTATCTTATGTAGAATACTTGGGACCAAAGGTGCTAGAAATAGAGAAGAATACCAAACGTCTCCAGTGACAGCACCAAAAACTCCGGGTCGATGTCTAGGGGTGTTGCACGTCTCTCCGCACAAGCTCTAGTTGGGTATCTCACTAGAAATAAATATTCTTTTTGATAATTCGATTATATAAATATATACGATTCTGTTCATACTAGGTTTTCTCTGTACAGAAATAATCTTTCTGTTGCAGGTCTAATGAATCATCTGCTCATCATTGCCACATGTCTCTTTATGTAACAAATTCTTTTTTTTTTTTTTTTTTTAATAATGGACATTGGTGTGTAATATTATAAGGAGCTTGTTCTCCTAACATTTCTTTCCGTAATCATTCAGTACTCATTCAATATTCATTATGTAATCATTCTGTCATTATAATAACTTATTTTAAACAAACAATCTGTTCAACAAGTTGATCGCTCAATAAAACATCTAAGTATGCACAATCACATGTTATCAATCTCTAAAATACCTGAATATCATTGAACATATATCTTATAAAGGAAATTTAGATCATATCCCTATATTATATTGTCTTTCAAATCTTACCTTTATGCTTCAAATTACCTCAAGAATAATAATCCATCATCTTTACCTCGTGAAAGAAAATTATATCAAGAGCTTTGGCATGTAACTAAAATTCTCATAAAACAATACCTACTAATGCCTGAAAATGTAAATATTATGCACTACCTAGGAGCACCAATTCATCCTCAAAACTTTAAGTGTCACTTCAATATAGTTTACCTCAATTACAAAAAAAAAAAAAAAAAAAAAACTAACACCTCAAATTATAAGAATCACCTCAAAGATTTAATGAATTGTACCTTAAAGTCATCACGATCATCCGAAAATATCAAAATACCTTATAGATTCTAGGGTATACCTCATTTGCATTTATCCCTGCAATACTTAGGCATTCACTTCATGTCACTATGTAATCCTTATTTGTCAATCCATATATTACAACATCAATCATGGTGTCATTATTGTCATCAACCAAACCTTAGCCATTACCAAAAACTCATATAAACTCTTATATCATTAATTCAGTTACAAGAATCATTTCACAACCGACATCCATAAGACCATTCGTTACCAAGTCATTTACACAATTCATCTCACAATCTGAATCCATTTTGTCACCAAGTTAATTACACAAATCATCTCGCAACCTAAATCCATAAAACCATCATACGATTTTTTTTTTTTTTTTAAATCATGATCAATAATCTTTTCTAAATCCTCGAGACACCTCAAAATATACCCTTATCGATCAATACTCAAAAAAATTGCCGCAAATCCAAATGGGTAGATACTATAAATCACAACCTATCTATAAGAATAATAATAAAAAAAAGATCCATCTTTGTCATTAGCTTAATCACAATAATAAAATCCTCCAAATTAATCACACTAAGATGAATTTTTTTTTAAAAAAAAAACCAAAATTAAGCATTAGAGAAATGCCATGCATCATTTATTAGAGCTCACACAAAAATACACACTCTACTTGACCGGAATGTGGCTTCCCATTAATCCCCCTCCCGATAAGTCTGCGTAACCTTATAACCTTTGCTCTGATACCAAAATTGTAACATCCCCAGTCCGTTAAGGATGAGTTTGCCACTTTTCTTCTTTTACAACAAAATTTTTTGCAAAGATCTATAAGGTTTATCAGAGTACTTGATTTTAAAGGATACGATAAATGTATAAAACATTCTCCAAGAGATTTTATTACAAGTGAAATTAGAAAACATTAAACTTTAATTGCGGAATATCATATTATTACAATAACAGATATGAAAATACTTTGAAAGTTAATAATTATTCCCGCCCCCATTCCGGCTTCCTAGTCCTATGTCCTTTCTACCTGAAAACAAAAAATAAAACTGAATGAGCCCAAAGGGGCCAAGCAAGTAAAGTCCACAACCATAAATAGTTTTACTCCTTGTCCTCAGTTTTAAAAAAAAATGTTGTCATAAATATATATACATCCAACCATAATAATATATGTATGTATGGTTTCATCTCTCGTAGCATATACATACTATTACATCTAGTAATAAATCATCATCATAAATCATCATCATAATGCATCATTATAAAATCATCGTTATGGTCTGAAGGATCTAGTTGCTCTAATCTGACTTACACCATTAGTATATCTTTTGAAACTAATTTCTCAAGTCTGTTTTCTCTCGCGTTCTTTCTTTCTTGCAGCACTTTATCTGGCCCTTTCTCTCTCTGCTCTGTGTAAACACTCTCAGAAAGAAGAAAGATCGAGTAGAAAGCGGAAGAAGGAAGAATATGTGGAAGAGAAGGGAGAGGAGTGGTGAAATTTGTGAAGGGGAAGAGCTCTATTTTTAGGAAAAACCAAATACTATTCTACCTTCAATTTACAATTCTACTCTCATTTTACTATTCTACCTACCAACACTATTATACCTACCATTGACTATTCTACATTCTATTTATAATTCTACCATTTTTATACCAATACTATTATATCTACCATTAACTATTCTACCTCCCTTACTTATTCTACCTACCAATGAAATTCTTCTTACCATTTACTATCCTATTATTTCACCAGTTACCATTCCCTAATTACTACTCTCTGTAACACCATAAATTTCCCAAGAATTAAAATCATTGGCTAAAATGAATATTAAAATAACATCATCATCAAAATAATTTATTTAAATAACTTTGAAAATTCTGGGGCGCTACAGAGGTGGCCGAAATCACCCCTAGTGGGTACTGGGGGTGGCCGAGCCACCCCTATCGAGCCTAGGGGGTGGCCGAAACTACCCCCAATGTGGCCGAGCCACCCCCAGTACCCATTGGGGGTGGTTTCGCCCTTTGGCCATGGGTGGTTCCCTTTTATAAAAATATACATATATATATATATATATATATATATATACATTTTTAAAATTTTTTTTTTTAACAAAAATAAATTAATTAGGTGCCACGTGTCAACATTTAATTGGTCCACGTGGACTTCCGTTAAGTCAACTAACGGAAGAACTAATTTGGTCTATTATCAAAACCACAATGACCTCCTGTGATAAAAATCAAACCCTATGGAGAAAAAAAAATAAAGAAACGAAACCTCATGGGAGTATTTGGTATTTAACCCTTACAGTAATACTAAACCTAAGACTTCTATTCCCTTTTATTCTCTAAAATTAGCTACTTGAGTTTTCAAAAATATCACAAATGGTACTTATGGTAAGCAAATAAACCCAATTGGTACCTCCGTCAAGATTTTGTTAGTTTTTTAATGGAGCGCCACGTCACCCTTACACGTAGCGTGGTACCTATGGTTTCATGATGCCACGTGACGTGGTACTTGGGTTTTTAGATGCCACGTCATATAAAAAAAAAAAATTAGAAAAAAAAAAGGAGAGCTAGGGTTGGCCAGCCACCCATTTGGCCTAGGGTGGTTCAGCCACCCCCAAGGGCCAAAAAAAAAAAAAAAAAATTGAGGGTGTGCAATCTTCTCTCTCTTTCTCTTTCTTGCTACTTCTATTCACACAATGATTCCTTCCTTCCTTGATTCCTTGTTCTTTTTGTTAATGTGGGTTCTAATCTCTCTCCCACTCTCTTCTACTTTGTTACATTTTTTGTTTTTGTTATTGCAATCTTGTAGGGGTGTCAAGGCGGGCAGTTAAACCATTTAACCGCTTAACCACTAATCGTTACAACCACTTAACTGCTAACCGCTATAACTGCCTAACGGTTAGCGGTTATAACCGCTAACCGCCTTTTTATATAATATATTTTTATAATTATAATTATAATAATATTTATATATCTAATATAATCAATTGATCATTAATAATTAAATCACAATGATAATGTTCAATGACAATTCAAATACTTTATTCAAGTTAATCATATTATATTATTATTAATGTATAATGATAATGTGATTCGTATAATATCAAATTAAGTAATTGACATTGGATTAAATAATGTGTTACTTATAAGCATGATTGAAGTATTAATGTATTATCATTCTAATTTTAGTAATTTATATATTATCACTATAATTGATATGATTATATTACATGATGAATTGATCACTAAATCATATGATTATATAATAACAAATAATACATATATAATGAGATCATATGATTATATAAGATCAAATTAAGTAATTGACATTAGATTCAACAATGTGTTACTTATAAGCACAATTGAAATATTAATGCGTATTTTTTGAACAATGTTTTCACCACTTTTTGAAAAAAAAAAAAAAAAAAAAAAAAAAAAAAAGAAAGGAAATTTAACCATTTTTTGAAAAAAAGAAAAGAAAAAAAAAAAAACCATTTAAGATAACCCTTATAACCACATATAACGAAATTATTGATTGAGTTGTTAAACTAAAAACAGAAATTTATAAAGACATAAGTTTGAAATTGAATAAAATATTTTTGAAACTTTATAGTTTATATCTTCTAGCATTTATTTATTTAATTTTTCCATAATGAAAGCAATTGATTGTGGGAAATTCACCAAGCTGACATATTAATATATTTTTTGAACACTATTTTGACCATTTTTTAACCATTTTCTGAAAAAAAGAAATTGAACCATTTTTTGAACAAATTTTTTGACCAATTTTAATATTTAAGGATTTTTTTTTTAAAAAAAAAAGTACAAGTAAATGTAAATTTTGGGTCAAATATTTTTGATTTTTCAATATGGGCTCTTTTTATAGCAATTTGGCCCACGAAGACACTAAAAATACAAAAAACAAAACAAATGAGGGTAAGAAATGCTATAGTGATAAAAAAAAAAAAAAAAAAAGGCCCAATTTTGAAAAAGCGGTTATAGCGGGTAGTTACCTATTTTACTAACCGCTAAGGCGGGTATTTACCTATTTTACTAACAGCTAAGGCGGTTACAGTTAGCGGTTTTTGCCAATAACCACTAACCATAACTGCCTTGACATCCCTATAATCTTGGATGGATATTGCTCATGGGTTTTTTTTGGATGTTGTAATTTGAATTTATCTTCTTCATTTGTTGTTTCCTTTTTATGTTTGGGTCGGTTTTATTTTCAAATTTTGATTACTGGGTTTAATTTGTTCAATTTTGAAAATTGGTTTTCTGAATGTACTTTTCCTCTATTTTATTTATTTGATGGGTTCTAGTTTTATATTTTGGAATATTTAGCTTAGATTGAAACAGAAACTGAACAAAAAATGTTCAAACTTTTGGGTGTTTATTTGTTTCCAATTCTTATCGGCATTTCATTTTTTATGGGTTTTCTACTTTTGGATCTAGAAATTTTCTATCTTTTTCTCTTTCTCTATCTCTGGGAATTGAGTGCTGAACTTTCCAGGCTATTAATTGTATAAAAAGTTTTGATAAAAAGTATTTTTTTTTTTTTAATTTTTTATTTATTTATTTTTTTTTTATGATATGGCATTCAAAAATCCAGGTACACGCCACATGTAAAGGTGACTTGGTGCTCCGTTAAAAAACTAACAGAATCTTGTCGAAAGTACCAAGTGGGTTTATTTGCTTACCATAGGTACTATTTGTGACATTTTTGAAAACTCATGTGGTTATTTGATTTTGGTACAAACCACAGGTACTGGAAATGTATTTAACCATAAATTTTAATCCAATATAATTTTAAAAAGTTGCATCATTTTTTAGATAAAGGATAGAAGTCTTACCAGCGACATTACTATAGCTTGGGATTGCGTTTAGGAAATAAAGCTTTTTAAGTCAAAAAGAGCTTTTGGGCAAAAGCTTCATTTTGTTTTTGCCAAAAGTGCGTTTTGGTCATTTACCTATTTGAGATTACGTTTGACAAATAGAACTTTTAAGTCAAAAAGTGTTTTTGGGCAAAAGCTTCATTTTTAAGTTTTTGCCAAAAGTGATTTTTGGCTATTTTTTTGGCTTTTTGGATCCTTAAAAGTACTTTTAATTTTTTTACCAAATGAATACTTTTTTCTTCAAACGGAATTTTTGAGTGTTAAAAGTACTTTCAGGCCCCTTAAACGCAATCTCAAATAGGTTCTTAGGCTTTTTGGACCCTTAAAAGCGCTTTTAATTCTTTTACTAAACGAGTACCATTTTTTTTCAAACAAACTTTTTGAGTGTTAAAAAGACTTTTAGACCATTCACACACAATTCCAAACAAACCCTAAGTATCAATCATGTCATTATATATATCAATAGCTATGACTAGGATACACTCTAGTGCATGTTATAGTACAGTGCGAAGCACTGGACGCACACGCGTGCGTGGCATGGGCTGTAGGGCGCATTGATGGCGCACTTGGCACTTAGCATCGGAGCTCAGAGCAATTTGATCATAACCAGTGTTTGAATCTAAACCATAAAATGCTTCTTAAGTAGATCCAGTGGTTGGATCTTCTAGACTATTGCTAGGATTGCTACCATTAGAACATTGATTGCATTAGCATCCATTTATAATTTTGAAATTCATCAAATGAATGTTAAAACTGCGTTTTTAAATGGTGAGCTTGAAGAAGAGATTTATATGCATCAACTTGAGGGATTTGTTTTGCCTAATCAAGAATGAAAAGTTTGTAAATTGAATAAATCCCTCTATGGTCTTAAACAAGCTCCCAAACAGTGGCATGAACAGTTTGATACAGCTGTGATTGCAAATGGATTTAAAATCCATGATTATTTTGATAAGTGTGTATATAGTAAGATCTATAAAAATCAAGGAGTCATTATATGTTTATATGTTGATGACATGTTGATTTTTAGGACTGATTGTGAGAGTATTGAAAATACCAAGATATTCTTGTCTTCTAGCTTTGACATGAAAGAATTGGGTATTGCTGATGTAATTCTTGGTATTAGAATTAAAAGAAATGTTAGGTTTAGTTTGGCCTTATTTAATGATCAAAATATTTTTTTGTATTTTTCCATTCTTCTTCAAGTGTCTGGGTGAAGATTGGATGTTTGTTAGAGTTCTTTACCTTCCCCGTTGGATGGGGCGTCAGAACGAGCTCTTGATGGGACTGAAGGAGTGCTCTCTGGTTTCTTGCCAGGAACCCCGTCAAGATAGGACATGTAACGGGAGGCTACTGGTTCCTCGTCAGGAACCTCATCAGAACGGGACATGTAATGAGAAGTTACTGGTTCCACATCGGGACGGGACATTTAATGGGAGGTTACTGTTTCCTTGTCAAGAACCTCGTCAGAACGGGACATGTGACGAGACCAAAGTTAAAGCTATTGTTTTCTCGTTAGAAGGTGTGTTATGATGGGCTTGGGATGGGTATTTAGATCTACGTTTTACTCTTTGCATCCTAATGAGGATTAACTCCTGTATGACGAGAATGGCTCAAAATGCAGATTTTGGCCTTCCCGTCAGAACGGAAGAAAATCCCCGTTAAGACGGAAATAAGTAAAATTTCAGATCTATAAATACTTGTCTCATTTTCTACAAAACTCTTTGAACCTCTCCATTTCCATTTATGTTCTTCTGAGTTTGGAGGTTCCCGGTGAAGAAATAGTTGCTATTATCACTCATGGAAGTGATACTCTTCACTGTTTTTTGT
Organism: Corylus avellana; assembly: GCF_901000735.1. NCBI lineage: Eukaryota > Viridiplantae > Streptophyta > Magnoliopsida > Fagales > Betulaceae > Corylus > Corylus avellana. Next base: position 33,191,956 of record NC_081542.1, read on the forward strand.
ACCAAGTGGAGTTCCTAAAAAGCTTGAAGCTTCCCACCACTTGTGGTTTTTGTTTTTGATTTCAAACCACACCATACACATCACTCAACCGCAAATAAGTCTACCAAAAGGTCGGTAAAGAGATGCACTGCATGAAGGTGGTCAGAATGGACACAAGCAGGGAAGCTTGTTGTTCTTACTAAGTCTAGAGGTCTTCCAGGGAGTGAGTAGCGTCTAGTCTGTAACTGTGAATCTTCATATAATGATTTCCTGGGCTTAGCTGCCCCGAAGTGGTTTTTCCCATGAGGTTCTCAAATGATTTTTTACTTTATCAACAAATCTTGTGTTGTGGTTGTGTGAATGTTCTTTATTTTTGTGTTGGTTTATTTTTAAGCATAGCTTTTTATTTTCCTTATATAAACTACTTATGCATTTGTTTTGGTTATATAAATCGCTTATGCGTTTGATTTGGGGGCAGAACACGATCCTCGTTTTTCTTTCAATTGGTATTAGAACTGGTTTGCTCGGTTTAAACTCACGTCTTGAGTGTGTTCAATGACCCCCACTATTTTGGGATGATCTACCTCTGTTCCAAGTGCTTCTTCCATTTTCATTAGAAGTGATTTTGCACTTTGGAAGGTTCGTTTAAGAGTCAGGTTTAAGAGGTTTATTTGTCCATTTTTGTTTAGTATGACTAGAAGTTTTGTTGCTTATCTTATTACATTCTTGTGCATGCTTTGGGTATTTTCATTTTGCTTTATTTTTGTCCTCTAGTTTTATAAGTTTTCTCTTGTTGGGTTTTTAATTTTTTTTTGTTATTGTGTCTTTCTTTGGGAGTGCTCTCTTCGTAGATCTTATTCAGTGCTTTCTTCAACCACTTATTGTGCTCTTTATGAATCTCTCATTATTACTAACCTGTATTATGCTGGTTATTGAAGTTGTCTTATATGATGGTTTGAGAGTTTGTGTATGTGCTTTTATGCTTATATTCATTCTAAGCCTTGTCATATTTATGCACACTATTTTCACAAGTTTTGAGGGATTTCACATCTATTAGTTTGGGCAAAAACTCTTATGAGTATTTTTGGTTTTCCCTGTGCAAATTGACCTTGCAAGTCAACCTCAAAACTTAATTGTTCATGGCATCACCTCTTTCAATGACAAGCAAAATATGATCAAAGATCAAATGTTTAGCAAAATAACATATTCTTATAAATTTGCTTTTGAAATTCTTATAGAAAGAGCCGGTATCATAATTATTGCAGAAAACTATGAAACACCCACGAGATTTAATTTGTATAAATTCTCTTGGACAATTGAAAAGAAATGGGTGTATGACTTTTTATTAAAGTTGAAGAAAAAGGGTTTGACTTTTGCATTAAGGGTCACCATTTTTCTTATGAGATGTGATTGCTCTATGCTTATGTGACTTGTGCCATCTCTTGTGAAATGGTTCACATGCTTCACTATGACATGTTTTAGCATGTTCATTTGCATCATTGTCATAAGCATATTTTTGATAAACCATCATGTTTGTTCATATTTGGATTAAATTGAAGAACATGTTTGTTTTTGATAAGATGGTTTCTCTCATGTTTTAATAAATGTTTGTTGTGAGTACACACGTTGATTGGGTGAGAGTATTTAAGCTTGTTTGGTTTTAAAAAGGAAAAGGAATGGGTGGAGAAGATTGTTTCATGACCTTTTTTTTTTATTTTTTATTTTTTTTTATTTTTTTTTTTTTATGAAAATTGTTGTTGCTTCACTCAAGCTCTCTCCCAAGGGATTTTCTGTTTTGTCTATGTGTTTCCACTAGTACTTGTGAAGCCTTTCATTCTCTATCATCCTCAATTAGGTTTCTTTTGTTGTTGAGTTGAAATATGGATTTCTCCTTATTTGGCTTTTAGACCTTCATTGATTGAACAAATTTTTGTTATTCTTAATCTCTCTAAATGCTTGCTCATGTGTCTCCCATGTGGTTAGGTTTATGCTTCACTGATTGGCATTGATTGATTATGAAGTTTTGTTTTGACTTCAAATTCTTGAGGTGGTTGGGTTTGTTTAGTTTTTAAAGTTCTTGAAAACTAGACTTTATTTTAGGGTTTTGGGTTTCCTTGTTTTGAAAATAAATTCTTGAATGTTTTTATTCTTGTAACATACATTCAACCTATTCTGCCATTGCTCATTTTGTACTTAGTCTCTGATCTGCTGTTTGATCCTTCTTGAAGGTATATGTCCATTATGATTCTTGTGCATTCCGGTACACATTTTGACTGAAATTGGTGCTTTGATTATCTATCTGTTTTTTTTTTTTTTTTTTTTTTTGAAAAGCTAGTGTGTTATTTTTCAAAACATGATTGAGATGTGTTTTTCCTCAATCTTTGTCTTTCTCTCAACAAAATTTGTATTTTTGTTTCAAAACCTTTTTGTTGATTGTGTGTACTTGCATTTAGAATCTTGATTATGTCTTGAATCTCTCTTTATGCCTTCTAGATCCTAGTGTGCATACTTATCTGGTTTGGATATCCCTCCTTGAAAGTGGTTGTGTCCCTCACCTTCCTATGCTAGGATGAGTTGTGCTTGTTAATCTGGTTGCTCTTAAGTTGTCTGGATTGTATTCTCTTAGTTCTTTGCAGGAAAGTCGTCTTTTCCTTCCTTTCAAAGAGCAAGAGTGGATGTTGGTCCTAGACCTCCTATGGGTCCTTCTAAAGTTGAATTTGCATATGTCAAGAGATTTGTGACTGGCAATGACTAAGCGATGATCCTTTCCAAGAAGCTCAATCGAGAAAAGAGGTAAATGTTTCCTTGACCTTAATTTTTTGTTGTTCACACACATGCACTCTTGTGGTTTGTGCATCACCTTTGCTTAGGCGATTGAATTGTTTTGTGATTGCATTGTGTTGTGTTTTTACATGCCTTTAGTTTTTAACCTTCTTTCCTATTGCATGCTTGTTATCCCTTTGTTTATGTTGTTGAAATTTGGATGAACCTATGGTTATTCACTTTCAATTTTTGAGATCTTCATTTTGTATAGTTTTAATGCATGCGGTTGTTTCTAAGGCATTTATAGAGTTTTGTGCATGTGTTTTTTTTTAATGTTTTGTGCTCATTGGTTCACATGCTTATGTATTTCAGTTACAGAGTTGGTAGTGCATTCGTTTGACTCGCACATTTGATACTATATGTTGGAATTGTCTTTGGGACGAATTTAGGATTCATGGTGCTTGATTGTAGGTTTTTCAAATCTTAACATGTTTGGCTGTCTTGAGTGTCTTGACAACATGTTAAGTTGATTGCTTATTTCCTCCCATTACATATTTTCGTAATATGTGAAATTGATGACAATTGTCTCTAGATTGTGAGTTAGAATGTTCTTGAATTTTTTGCAAATGCCATGTTGATTGTGGTAATTTTCTTTGGGCTTTTGTTTCATTGCGTCTCAACTTTGTTTGGATGACATGAAATAGCCATTTGACTAAAACGTGTTTTCCTTGAAACCGTTTACTATTTTCATGTGCATGGGTTGATTCTACCATACTTTCATGCTTGCATTTTGTGCTCTTAGTGTGTGTTTTTGACATGAGCCTTCTATGCTATTTCTTTGGTCTTTTGTACCCCCTAGTTTATACCTCCCTATGAGACAAATGATGCCACTTGAGTTCCTTCTTGTGTCTTTTATGACAAAATGGGGAGAATATGGTACGTTGGAACACTTGTTAGGGAGAGGTTGCTTATGCTAAGGGGGAGTTAACATTAGAACCATTTTTTTTGGGCTTTCATATCTCTTGTTATCCTTGACATATTCTATGAGATATTTTGGCCTAATATGTTTTATTTTGACATATCCTGGACATCTATCTTTCTTATTGTTTGTTATTCTCTTTCCTCTTGTCTTATCACATGAGTGTTAATTTAAGCAGAATGTGTTTCATTCTAAATCCCTTTGACCATTAAGACAAAAAGGGGGATAGTATTTTGTGTGAAGGGGGAACTTGCTTTTTGATGTACAAATTTAATTGTACTCGCAAGCGCACGAGTCATATGCAGTAAAGTGTGTGTGCAAGTGCGAAGTCGAATCCACAGGGAGTCGTGTCGTGAAAACTAATTCTTATCTAAACTAATCATATTTTAATCTCGTTCCGAAGTTTGTCGTGCATTTGAAATTGAAAACAAAAACTAAGGCTCCGTTTACTTCGACGTAAAATAATTTCCAGAAAATATTTTCCGCATTTTACGGTGTTTACTACGCCGTAAAATGGTGGTCAAACCGAAATCATTTTCGGTTTGACCAAAAAACCTTTACATTTCTAGGGAAAATGGTTTACACTTTTTAAATTCGTAAACCATTTTCCCTGCCCAATCAAAAAAAATCCCGACACTCTCCTGATTACAAAAAAAAAAACCAAACACCCCTCCCGACTCCTCACCTTCGCGCACTCTCCTTCACCTTCACCTTCACCTTCTCCTTCACGCACAGCTGCTGATTCTCCTTCACCTGCACCGCTCATCTCTCTCTCGGCCGAGCTTCACTCTTCAAGCCCGACGCAGGTACTCTCATCTTTCTCTTTCTTTGTTGAACCATATGTATGGAGTGATTCAAATCTACGAATTTCTCTTGGTAATTTTCGTTTGATTTTGGTTTCTTTCTCTGTTGGACAACTGGAAATCATGGAGCGATTTTGATTTTGGTTTCTTTCCCTATTAACGTATCAGATTTGCGATTTAGGTTTTGGGTCTAGGGTGTGGATTTTGGAAAATGAGAACTTCTATGATCTTTGTTGTTATGGGTTGTTTTTGATTGTTGATTCTTGGAAGTTCTGATTTTGAGATGAACCTCAATCGAATGGGTTTTTATTTCCTTCTGATTTTCTGTGGCTCTTGGCTCTTGGCTTGATTCTCGTGTACAGGAAATTTTTAGATCCTCTGTTCTCTTTCCCCTCAAGGCCTACTTTTCTTCTTGTTGTTGTTTCGAGTTATGCTTTGTTTGGCTGCCGAGAAAAGACTCGGATTCCGGTCTTTTATGGTCTTTCCGGTATACGAGCTTGTGAAATGAATGATTTTTCTTTTTCCTTGAAACCAGAGAGAGTGTTAGAATTGATTAACTAGAATATGTACTTTTAACTAGAAAATTGCATGCCCAAATAACAGCAGTACAGAGAACAGTTCTAATTTTCAACGACATGGGGTGGGCTGAGTTCTTCCCCCATTAACAGAATGTGGACTTGTACCAAACTCAGTAGATAGAGACTCCCCTAGTGGCTCTGCCACTCTTCACAAAAGTTAATTAATTGGGAAATAGTTAAGACAGATTCCCTTCCCTCCTCGTGCCCACAATTATGGGATTCTGTTCTCTTTTTTGATAGATGGGCGGCATTGTAAATGCTTTAATATGATGAATTTGCTTTTATTCATTTGTTATTTTGTGTAGAAATATACAAATTGGCCACATAACCTTGCTGCATCTGCCTAGGGATATCTTTTCTAGCATGATATTTGGAATATTTCGAAGTTTACCCTTTTATTACTCTAGGAAGAGATGAGATCAGTAACTGGGAATTCACTGGAATTGAATCTTTTATTCTATGCCAGAGTGAGGTAATTTTGATGGAAACGAGATCTGTGTTGTTTGTGGGTTGCACTTTTTCTGTTTGATGAATTGCTTGAGGGAATGTAAGTTAAGCATCAGATAGAGGTAGAGTGGTAAGGCAGAATATTTTGGATTGTTTTAAGTTAATTCCATAGACATTTCTCATTATTCCTTCATTCCCCTTGATGCAAATGGATTGTTGGAAAGAGGTTGTCTTTTTCTATTACAATTGTTGATAAGGGGATCGACCAAGGTATACTGTTGGGACTGCCACCAACTGTGGTTAGTGTCTTGGCAGCTACTTGTATTAGCAGGAAATTTCCTTGTGCTGTTGGAGTAATATATGCATGATTATATATGGCCTGATAGAATCAATGACCAAGGCTTTGAACAATCTGGCTGGTGGAATAGGGGAGGTGTACTCGTCTACGTAAGTGATTACGCCCATGATATCCTTTCTTGAGGATTAATGAAACTAGCTAGGCACTAATTTTGATGGAGATGGCTTGGAATCTAGAATTTCTTCAACTTGGGCTGTGAAAATGGAAGGGAATTAAGTGGTTTTTATAGGTTGTTGTTCCTTAATTAACTTGTTTCGATTTGGTTCTTAGGGCTGTCCTGTTGTGCATTTGATTAATAACTATTTGAAAAGGGGCGTCATTCTTGAGGTTAGTTGGCTATGCTAATACAAAAGTATGGATCTCAATGGCGTGTTTAGACTGTCTTTTGATTTTGGAAGAGGTTTCCATCTGCACCATCACTCTAAGGTCAATTAATAAATCCACTAAAAACAAACTCGGGCTTGGCTGGCCTCTACTTGGGAGAGATAAGATGACAAAAACTCAAAACAGAATCTTTGCAAGAACAGCTTAAGGAAACTAGAAGCAAATCCGTAGCAAATTTCCAAGACTTATTTTGGCACTAATTGGCAGAAGCTCAATAAACTTAATTTTAGGAGAAAAAAGAGCGATACTTATACATTACTTTCCTTTTTCTTTGTACAGATGAATTGGAAACAATGCATATATGATTTATTGCTTATTGCTTATTTTTATGTTGTTTGTAGATGGATGAAACAATTCTTTCGACAGTTACGACCACAGTTGCATCTGTTCTTGCTGTTGGGCTTGTAATCTTAAAAGATATTAGATTTAGGAGAGTATTACGAAGGGAACCTCATGTTAATCGAGAGTATGAAAGAGGGATTTATATGGATAGTATTCTTTATGGAAGCAGACAAGATTGTATTGACCAAATAAGAATGAGTCCTGTATCTTTCTTTGAATTATGTAAAATTCTTGCTGAGAACAACCTTATACGTGAGACCATTCACATGTCTATTAAGGAACAGGTGTTGATATTTTTACACATTATTGGGCATAATGTGAGGTTTCGAGTGGTTGGTGGAAGGTTCTATAGATCAATTAGGTCTATTCATCGATATTTTAAGGTTGTACTTGGAGGAGTCTTGACGCTATATAAACATTTAATTAAACAACCTGATAACTCTACTCCGCTGGAAATAAGGAATAGCCGAAGGTTTTACCCATACTTTAAGGTAAGTTTTACAATTTGATTTTTTTTTTTTTTTTTTAAATTCAAGTAATTTGTCAAATTAACGTAACTTGTATTGGTCTTCATTAGGATTGTGTTGGAGCAATAGATGGAACTCATATTCGGGCATCTGTTCCAGTTGAAATCCAAGGAAGGTTTTGTGGTCGAAAAGATCGAACAACACAAAATGTGTTAGCTGGCATTACTTTTGATGTAAAATTCACATGTGTTAGCTGGTTGGGAAGGAAGTGCATATGATTCTCGTGTTTTAAACGATGCACTCACTAGGCCAGGGGGATTCAAAATTCCTGAAGGTAAGTATTATCTTGGTGATGCTGGTTATGGAAATCGAAATGGAATTCTCTCCCCCTATCGTGGTGTTCGGTACCATTTGAAAGAGTTTAGTGATCATCCACCTGAAAATGAAAAAGAATTATTCAATCTTCGTCATTCGTCCTTAAGAACCACCATTGAACGAGGATTTGGAATTTTGAAGAGGCGTTTCCGTGTGTTGGATGCAGAACCATTTTGGTCGTTCGAAACACAAGTGGAAGTAGTTTTAGCATGTTGTGTCATTCACAATCACAGTATGGGTGTTGATCCTAATGATTCAATTATGGAAGAAGCTGTTTGTGATGTTGAATCTCAAAATCAAAGTGGTAGAGTCTACCAAACAAGAAGGGAAGTTCAAGAGGAAAATAGAGAATGGACAATCAAAAGGGATGTAATATGTCATGCGATGTGGGATGATTATAAAAATAGGAAAAATGTGTAAATTTCTTTTTTTCTCGTATGGTTGATGTTGTAATGTTTATTTCTTGAACTAGTCATGTTTAAAGACAACTACGTTTTTTATTTTTAATGATTTGATTGTATAATATACATTTGATATTTAATCCAGCTTATGATATGAGCTTATTTCTATATTGCATTATGTTTTTATCTTTTATGAGATATTGTATATTGTTATCTTGCATTACCATTCATATGTTTGTGATTGTAGCAATGGGCAAAGGTAAGGAGAAGAACGTTGCAAGCAAGCAATTTAGGTAGTCAAAACCTATGCACACTTTGTTACTTGAAATTCTTGCTGATGAGGCTGCTAAAGGAAATAAGCCTTCAAACACATTCAAACCTGTGTCATTCGCACTAGTTGCCAAGTCAATTAGCGAGAAATTTGGAGTTGAATGTGTACCTGACCATGTTGACAACCGCCTCCGAACCATCAAGAGCATGTGGAATATCATCGGCACCCTCCGTAAAAAGAGTGGCTTTGGATGGGATGAAAATTTGAAGATGATAACTTGTGACAAGAAGGTGTATGATGAGGAAGTGGTGGTATGAGACTTATTTTATTTATTGTAGCAATTATATTAGTCTTGAAGTTTTATTGAAATTCTTTTTTTTTTTCTTTCTTTTATTTATTATAGCAATTATATAGTTTTGAAGTTTTATTGAAATTTTATTCTTTCTTTTAACAGGCGAATCCTAAGCATGAGCAATATTTAAATAAAAAAATTGAAATGTACGATGAGATGGCCATAGTTGTTGGTAAGGATATGGCGACTGGGAGTTTTGCAAAGTCTTTTACTGATGTAGTGCAGCATGATAACATCCTTGATTCGGATTTGGATTTGGATTTTGATGATGTGTCATCAAAAGGAAAATATGTTGCTTCCTCTGATTCAGGTTCAACCAAAAGGTCACATAGGAAAAGAAGTCGTGATGATAGTGAAGATGGATATAATTTGATATTTGAAAAGTTGGGAGAGGTTGCATTAGCGCTTCAAGCTCTTAATAAGGGAGTCGACGCAGATCATCTGTATCAGGAAGTGATGAAGGTGGAAGGGTACGATGAGTTTATGCTTGCAACTGCATTCGACCATTTGAATGGAGATGAGAAGCTTGCAAGAGGATTTTTAGTAAAGAATGCTAAACTTAGAAAGTTTTGGTTGGACAACTTCTTCAAAAACCATGGAAATTAGAATTTGTGTATTATCGATATGTAGTAAGATACTAATGAACTTGGATGGTAGTTCTTTGGCCAAAATATTGTAATATTTATGGTTGAATTTTAGAATTCATGGTTTTTTCTTTTTCTTTTTTTTTTTTGTTTTTTCAAGCAAGATGAAAGTAACGTACTTGCCCTTTCATATATATCAATCTTCCTAGATGTGGAATATTCGTAATATTGATGTATGGACATTTTTAGATACAGTACTTTCAAAATACTTTTTCTATTTTTTTTTTTCTTAAAAAATAGAAAATCAAAAAATATTCTCAGATAGGTTGATTGTTTTTGTCAAATTTTAACAATCAAACATAAATTATTTTATACTAATATTTTTATATTTTGAATAAAAATTATATTTATAGGTTAGTATAAAATATTTTTAAAAAAATAAAAAAATTGATTTTCAGTACAGTTGAATAGCTAATATAAAAATTAATAGTTTTTTATATTAATAGTTTTTTAAAAAATATTTTTAAAAATTAAAAAAATTAAAAATTGTTTTTGAAAATTGATTTTCCGTGCGCGAAGTAAACACCGTAAAATGTTTTCGGTGGAAAATATTTTCAGGAAAAATGATTTCCCTGAAAATATTTTCCGACGGAAACCATTTTACGTCGAAGTAAACGGAGCCTAAAACAAAATGAAATAATTAAAAGATAAAAAGGGCACTAAGGTTTTCAGAATCCACCTCACCAAATTAAAACATACATTCCCATGTATTTGTTCATACATCCAACAAACAATTAAAACCTATGCATGTTCTATTGTTCCTATTGAAAGATTCAATGAATCCATCCATTTTACAAATAACAATGCATATCCAATTTAGTTCAAAAGATCCAATGTATCCATGCTTTACACAAAAGACAATGGAAATCCAAAGTAAATCAAAAGATGCACAGTATCCGTCGGATGAAACACAATTAATATCCAACTTCGGCACAATCAAACACAATTTTGTCACATAATTGAATTGAAACGAACATACATTACATTAAACGACGGATTTGTGTGAACAAAACATAAAAATATAAAACTAATCAATGGTGAGGCTTCATCTTCAACCTTAGTAGAAGATTTAGCTTCTCATGACAAAAGAAATCATAAAGAAACTAAATTACTTCATTAAAATTAAAAACTTACAAAAGAATTCGAGTTCCAAGCTACAAAACCCCATAAAACACGAAAAACAACCAAGAACGGCACCCCCGGCACGTCTTCGTACATTTACAATGGAAAAGAATGATATTTATAACCTAATTTTAGGGTTTTGGCGCTGCCAGGTCAGCCGAGTGTGCTCGATCGCACTCATGTGAAACATGACTTTGTAGATCTTTGAGTTAGCTTTCCAATGACACTAAGCTCACCTCAATCCAAGCTATACAACTCACGATATGGCATTTTTAGTGGGACTCGTCGAGTGCGAATCATTGCTCGATCCCAATTTGCTACCAATGCTCCATGAAGTGTCTTAAGCCCCAGAATTAATGGAATAAGGTGCAAATATCACCTTAAAGCCGCATTTCTCTCTTAACAACCTGCAAATCACTAAAACACCAAAACTAACCAAAAACATTAGAAATTAACGCAGCTAAGAGCTTAACAAACATAAGTTAAGGGGCCCAAATATACAATATTTGGCACTCATCAAATACCCCCAAACTTACATTTTGCTAGTCCCTTAGCAAAAAAAAATGAAAACAAGAAACATAAGTCCGCTTTCGTGGGAGAGATGATTGCATTTAGCATATGCAACAAGCCTTTTAAACCCCTAGGCATCCCTAGTGGACAAGTGAAGTCTCGTGAGGGTTTAACAGAAATGATACCCACAAACATTTTTAGCACTATGTCATTGACAAACACAATTTCCACACAAACACATGGTTCTCACATCATGAGCAGGTTTAACAAAGTAAACACTACAATCAAATCATCACGCCAACCACAAATCATTCAATTCAAAGGTGAAAATTTGAGACAACAAAAGCTCTAATAGGTGCAAAGTGAGACTAACACAAAGTTAAGAGGCTTCAATTTTTCTCAAAGTTTGGTGTACCTCAAAATTCATAGGAATTCACACAAATGAAAGCACCAAAGGCTTAGATCAAGACATGCACTTTATATATATATATTTTTTTTTTCGTGTAGGCTATGCAATGTTCGGCTCCCTTAAGCTTTCTAATTGACCGATGTAACGAGTGTTGGGCCAGTGACTCCCAAACCAGATGGTTTTAGGGCACTAGATGTAAAACATCCCTAAGGCTTAATTACTCAAGTCAAAAAGGCTACGAAGCCAAACTAGCCATACACTCAACCAAATTGAATTTCTCATCTTTCTACGCGAACACTCAATGCTTAGTGAGGCATGAGGTCCGGTTATTCAATGTAAAGCTCAAACTGATGATGACAGACTCTTTTTTTTTTTTTTTTTTTTTAATCTATCCTCAAGCCAAGGTTTCATCAACATTTCATCCTACAAATCGCAAGGCACACCCTAATCAATCCAAATCTCATACCTCACAGACTTTATGCTAGTGTGCTTGTGATAATCAACTCAGACATGTGAAGTCTCTCTAATCCACCAAATGAGTCAAAGGACTCTGATTTCTAATGACATGTAGTGTTCAAAAAGTTAAACACACTAATGACATGCAAACCACAGTTATGATGTAACTCATGCCTAATCAACAACATAGCAGATTTTTTTTTTTTTTTTTTGACAAAACAAACAGATAAAAACAAACAAAATGACAATGTGTTTTTCCACACCCCCAAACTTAAATGACACGTTGTCCCCAATGTGGCAAGAGATACAATACCGTGGGATGAGGAAACTCGAGAATGCAAAGGCCAGGGCGTCCCCCAAACTTGAACACCAAAACACCTGTCAAAATCTAACAGCAATATTTCCTCATAGAAACAAATATCAAAAGATTAATTGCTGATAGAAACAAAAAGAAAATGACACAAAATAAAATAAAAATAAGAAAGAAAGAAGATGTGCAGAAATTAAAATGGGGAAGAAATTTTACAGTGCTTTCCCCGATCATTTGGATGTCTGACCAATCCCTTCCACCCTTTCTTCTTAAGAGTTTGATATCCCTCTAGAAGGATGTTTCACCATCTTATGTAGGCAATGTGCTTGCTCTGAAGGATCTTTTTGGGACGATGGTTCCTAGGTTTGCTCGCTTGTTTGCAAAGATCCTTGAGAGTCTTGGCATAAAATGGCTCTTTGAGACATTGAATAAGTGGAGCTTGGGGTTCATAAAGTGTCTCAAGAGGGATTGTGACAAAGGAGTGAGCTTCAGTACTCACTTCCTTGTCAGTGGATAGATTTGGGGGCTTAATTTGTGATGCGAACCTCAATCGACACGCTTTGAGACCCAACAACAATATTGGAATATGGACCCAAAAAAGCTAAAATTCAGATTTTTGGATAGGAAACCCCAACCCAACGTTTACAAATGAAACGCGAACCAAAGGTATAACGAAACAACCCTCGACCCAACGTTTATAAATGAAACGCGAACCAAAGGTATAAAGAAACAACCATCGACCCAACGTTTATAAATGAAACGCGAACCGAAGGTATATAAATTTGAACGCCACAAGGAATAATCCTTGATAAGTTCACAAGTTCTTTGAAGAACCAATAGAAGACGCAAGCGTCACATTTTTCTAATTTTCATTCATGATCCTCTCATTACAATGAGTGCATGCTATTTATAGAGCATGGCTGAAAATAAGAGTACCTGCCTAGTATGGAAAGGAAATTAAATTGGTTTACAACATTGGAAACTAAATAAAGTAAAAAAGGGCTAACTAATAAAAGCCTAAAATTAAGGTTGATTTAAGTCAATCAACCAATTAATTGGCATGTAATTTGGCAAGTCAATCATCCAATTAATTGGTATGTAATTGGAAAGTCAATCAGCCATAATCAACCATTAATTCATGCCATTGCTAAGGAAATTATGCGCAATCAGCTCCATCAATAGCTTTGATCAAATTTATTACGCATTCATCTCCCTTTGGGCCAAGCTTGGAATGCCCCATTTTAGAATTTGCCCAAATCTCTTGAATCAGCCCATTAAGTGCTTCTTTGACCTTCTTGGATCTTGCTCTAGTAATAGGCCCAACTGAAACATGCAATGGATCCTTTAATGGTGCTTGTTGCTTCTCATCAATTTGCTCCTGGTGCTCAACTTGCTCCAAGTGCTCCTCTTTCTCTTCCTCTTCATTGTTATCCATAATGAAAGGCTTAGCTGTTGATGAAGATGATTTAGATGATATCTTAGTGGTTTCCCCATTTTCAGTTCACATCTTAGGAGTAGAGTCCAATAAGGCATCAACTTGCTCAAGTAACTTGTCAAGGTCTAGGTCACATCCAAATTAAGCAAAACACTTTCCCAATGGGTCCTCCAGACTTGGCTCATCAACAGGCTCCTCACCTTTTTCCTCACTCACAAGTATGGTGGTGGTTTGAACACGCTCATGTGCAAACTAGCTAGAATCTTCCTCATCAATCATGTAATGGATAATGAATGGACAATCATCTATCCGATGAGAAGGATGATAACAATATGCGCATGACTTATGAGGTGCGTGAGTGTGAGGAGGTTGGGTATGGGAACGCGTAGCTGCCATGAGTTGGTTTACTCTCTCCTCTAAGTCATCCACAAGAGCAGTTGGAAAATGTTGCACTAATGACTCTTGAAGAGGGTAATTGCAAGGTGAAGGCATGGAAGAATGGTTAATGAACTGCGGATATTCAGAATGGTGCAGTTCATAAGATTGGGGAGCATAATTTCCCGTGGCATGAGCTTGCCACGAGAAATTAGAATGGTTGCTCCAGTCTGGGGTGTAGCAATTGAAATTTGATTAAGACCCCAGACTGGAGAAGTGGGTGTTCATCTGCTCATGTGAAAAATTGGAAAATTGTCCCCAGGATGGACAATTACCTGAACTATGATAAGGGTTAGAGCAGTATGAACATGGTCTATGTGGGTGAAAATGGTGAGGATAGTTGGTAGGAGTGGGTATCCTACAACTAGGGGTAGCATTAAAATTACCTAAAGGAAAATTCATGCTTATCCTCACTCTTTAAACAAAAAACATTTCCACATGAAACATTAACTAAATTTTTTTTTTTTTTTGTTGGGTTGGGTTTTTTTTTTTTTTTTTGAAAATAAAATAAACAAAAATACCAAAAATTAAAAATAAAAACTCAAAACAAAAACTCACAAAACGAACCAAACATAAGTTTGGCAAAATTCAAGGTGCTGGCCCGTTTTGGTGCAGTCTGCGAAGGTGCGCTCGAGCGCAGGTGATGTGCAATCAAGCGTAGATGGGCGCAGGGTGTGCGCTCGCTCGCACCTGTGAAAGCGTCGAGCGCAAGCACGCGGGATGCTTGCTGCGTTAGGCTCGAATACGCTCAAGCGTAGGTGATGTGCGATCGAGCGCTTTGGTAGGGACTAGTTCCTTCGGCAGAACTGCAACAGAAACAACAAAAACAAACAACTTTTTCTCTTTTTTTTTTTTATTTATTTTTATTTATTTTTTATTAGTAACTATAAACAGAAACAAGTAAAAAAGATAAAAAAAAATTAAAAAAAAAAAAGAAAGAAAAAAAAAGGAAAAGAAAAAAAGAAACAAATTGTAAAAAGAAAATAACTAGTAGAAAAATAAAATCAATTTAAACAAAAATCAATTTTCACAAACAAACAAAATTCCCCGGCAACGGCGCCAAAATTTGATGTACAAATTTAATTGTACTCGCAAGCGCACGAGTTGTGTGCAGTACAGCGTGTGAAAGTGCGAGGTCGATCCACAGGGAATTGTGTCGTGAAAACTAATTCTTATCTAAACTAATCCTATTTTAACCTAGTTCCGAAGTTTGTTAAAAGATAAAAATGGCACTAAGGTTTTTAGAATCCACCTCACCAAATTAAAGCATACATTCTCATGTGCTAGTTCATACATCTGACAAACAATTAAAACCTATGCATGTTCTATTGTTCCTATTGAAAGATTCAATGAATCCATCCATTTGACAAATGACAATGCATATCTAATTTAGTTCAAAAGATCCAATGTATCCATGCTTTGCATAAAAGACAATGGATATCCAAAGTAAATCAAAAGATGCACAGTATCCGTCAGATAAAACACAATGAATATCCAACTTGGGCACAATCAAACACAATTTTGTCATATTGAATTGAAAAGAACATACATTACATTAAGGTCGAAATTGTATGAACAAAACATAAAAACATAAAACTAATCAATGGTGAGGCTTCATCTTCAACCTTAGTTGAAGATTTAGCCTCTCATGACAAAAGAAATCATAAAGAAACTAAATTACTTCATTAAAATTAAAAACTTACAAAAGAATTCGAGTTCCAAGCTACAAAAACCCAGAAAACATGAAAAATGACCAAGAACGGCGCCCCCGGCGCATCTTCGTACGTTTACAATGGAAAAGAATGATATTTATAAGCTAATTTTAGGGTTTTAGTGCTGCCAGGTCGGCTGAGTGCGCTCGATCACACTCGTGCAACATGTATGTTGCTGCGCAGGGCGCTAGTGCGCTCAATCGCACTAAATGTGCACTCGAGCGCACTTCCAGTCGGAATTAGCCTACTCTTGGGAAACATGACTTTGTAGATCTTTGAGTTAGCTTTCCAATGACACGAAGACCACCTCAATCCGAGCTATACAACCCAAGATATGACATTTTTAGTGGGACTCATTGAGTGCGAATCATCGCTCGATCCCAATTTGCTACCAATGCTCCATGAAGTGTCTTATGCCCCAAAATTAATGGAATGAGGTGCAAATATCACCTTAAATCCGCATTGGTCTCTTAACAACCTGCAAATCACTAAAATACCAAAACTAACCAAAAAATCAGAAATTAACACAACTAAGAGCTTAACAAACATAAGTTAAGGGGCCCAAATATACAATATTTGGAACTCATCACTTTTTATTGAACTTGTTTGGTGTAGTGATCTTTGTATCTTACAAACAAGGTTATGAGTTCCTCTTCTTGACCTTATGATTCGCATATAATATGGGTTGTATGCTTCCTATACTGTTCATGAACTTTTGTGTGATGTACGTATAATATGGTTTATATGTGCTTCTGTTTGATTATGTTGTCTTGACTTTATGACTTGCATATAACATAGATTGTATGCCTTTTATAATGTTCATGTACTGTTGTTCTTCTCTTGTTGGCATGTTGCCTTGTTCATTCTTCTCGTGTTGGCGTGTTGCTTTGTTCGTTCTTTTCGTGTTGGTGTATTGTCTTGTTCGTTTTTTTCGTCTTTTTGTGACTTAATTATAACATGGGTTAAATATGTTTTTTCTTGATACAAACTTATGTGCGTAAGTTATTAGATAATAGTATTGGAGGTGTCTCCCACTTTATGTTTTAATGCTATTCTTGATAATTAGTTTATTATTGTTTTCAGATAACAGAAAATAAGAGAGACATGCCTTTGCCTTTGTATTGCTTGCGAACTTCAAGTTTGCGTCTTTAAGCGGCAAGGAAGGGATGAGCACCAACCAGTGAAAAGTGGGTTTCTCTCAAAGCAAACGCAGCCCATATAGGCTGCCATTTAGTTTGGGTAATAGTTGTCTTTGGACTGGGCTTTTACGGTCATTAACAAAAAGCTTTTGTTGTTTGTCCACGCATGCGAAACCGTGTGATAGATCGCAAGAAAATCTAAAAGCGATAGACATATTTTTTTAAGGAAAGATTTTCCACCGAACTAGGTTGGAGGAACATTCTTTAACTCAGTCTATGAAAATGATATATGTTTTTTTTTAATAACATGTGAGATGTACATGGGTTTTTAATATTATTTATTCCAACTGTGTCCCTGCTATTAAAAAAACATGTGCATCTCACATGTTTCAATGACACATGTCATTTTTATAAATTGAGTTAGAGAAAGTTCATCCAATCCAATTTGGAAGAAAACTCTGTCTTTTTTTTAATAATAATAATATATAAAAAAATAAAAATAAAAAAGAATAGAAAAAAGCTCTGCAGTGAAGACTTTGATGGATCCGTACAGCATTTATGCCGTTAAAACAACCAACAGTTGTGATGAAATAGAAAAAAAAAAAACAAAAAACAAAAAATCCAACAGTTTAGATTTTAACCAAGAAAATTTTAACTACAAATAAATTACAGCTAATTTTTAACCTGTTTCGTGCCGTCTCTCTTGCAAAACCAATTTCCTTGTGCTGCCAATTCAATCAAGAGAGAGAGAGAAAGAGAATAAAGAGGTGAAGAGGAGAAAGAAGGTAAAGAAATTTCTTGTTTTTTTTTTTTTTTTTATTTGGTTTTCTCTCGTTCGGTTGTGTGATGGGTGTTATTGTGTTGATTTGAGAATGGATTTTGAAGCATGAGAGAATGGGTTTAGAGAGAGAAAGGTTGGAGTTTGGGAGTAGGAGAAGATAGAGGGAGGAGAGAGTGGCTGGCGACTCTGGCCACTGTCTGCACCACCTAGAGCAACGGTGGGTGCATGGGAAGCTCAAGAGAGAGAGATTAGAGAAAGGGGGAGAGAGAGAGGGGTTGTGGTAAGAGAGAGAAGTCTCTAGGAGTGATGGGAACCATTCCTCCGGTAATCTCTCTTCCTCAAAATCTCTCTCCAACCAGCTAGCCTTGGTTACCTCAATTGAATCAAAGGAAAGGCCATCTATCGACAACCTCCAACTAAACTGTTTGGTGTATAACTTTCGAAAAAACCAGACAATGTGCTTGCTTGTCTTCGTGCGGTTGGTAGAAATGCTACTACCAATCAATGACGAGTCAGTGGAGTTCTTCCTTCAGTTGGAGTTGGCCATTGTGTGAAAGAATTAACTACACTTATCACCCTCCCTTAGGTTTCGGCCTCTAACTCACCTCCTCCTTGAGAATAGATCTTTCTAACTCGCTAACAACTTTTGCCTTTGTCAATTTCTTCTCAACGTCTAAGGCCCTTTCCTTTTTCTTTCAAGGACATCAAAAACATGTATCTCTTCGACAAGGATCTTCTTCTTCCTTTCTACACTGCCAAATATCTCCTCATTCCATCTCATTTAATCAATCTTCAAAGCCTTGAGCGTGCTAGCTAAAATGAAGCTCAAAGAGCCTTGGAAATTATAAGAGACCCACCACTTTTTCACCTTATCCACAAAACCTTCCAACTTTAGCAACATGTTTTCAAATTTAAAAGACCTACTCCTCCTTAGAGTGTCGCCACAATAAAGAAAGGTAGGGAAATGATCCAAACAAAGTCTAGAGAGCCTCATCTAGGATGCACCAAGAATTCGGGTTTCCCACACCGGAGAGACAAGGAATCCAAATGTTGATTCCACATTTTGAGTGCTAATGATTGAAGGATGTTTCCCCTTTTCCAATTTTGGATCTCTGATTGATTAGGATTGTCTTGAGTTAAACCACTAGCTTGTCTTTTGATCAAGCCATAAAAAGTAAAGAGCTGAAAATTATTTCAGGAGGAGAGGACAGTGGTGACTACAAGAGGGCAAAATGTCTAAGTCTTGCAAAGGTCTAGCAATGGAACTGGTGAAGTGGCTTAGTGAATCTGATTGTGTTAAGGTCCGTAATCTCTTACTGCATCTATCATGCTTGAGATCTTCCAATGATGATATGAGCTTGTAGTTGTGGAATGCATAGAAATACTTGTATAAATTGTTTGACTTGATCTATAACTTGGTTGCCAAATGCATCGACTAAAGGTTGAGAAGTGATCATATGGAGAATGTGCTGGGATGAAGAGCCCATCAATATCAAGTGAGTGTGTGGGACTTAGGGAAACATATTTCAATTGCAAGAGAGGCCAAACATGTTTTCTTCTCTTCATTCTTCATACTTTGTTTTATTTCTCTTGTATCTCTTTTCACATGCCTACGTTTTCTTTCCCTTGTCTTTTAATTAGTAAATGAAAAGCCAAATGCCAATGAAGTGGCTGCTGATACGGAAAAATGTAATGAAACTGTAGGATATTATCCTAAAGTAAAGGGACCTGACTTGGTTTGACATAATTTGTACAGCATCGGTATCTTTGTTTTCTGGGGTGGAAACACTGTTCATATCTAAGTCACACAATTTATTTTGAAGGGATGTCATTCTGCCTCTCAAACTAAGGATGCAGCGTCATTTCACGAACTTGAATTTCCAAATATTGCAGATTGCAGATCCCCAAGTCATGAATTATTCTTAGTTTGTCTCTTGTCAGTCTTAAATCTTGCATAGATGGAAAATTTTACCCTCTTGATAGTCATCTAGGATCGTGATGCCCAAGTTTAGTTACAGTTTTTTTAGAAATTAGTCATAGGTAGCTCTCAAGATTTAGTTTCAATTCTCTAAAATAGTTGCCTGCAAAGAGAAACAGCACAGTGGCAGCGGATTTGATGTAGATTCCATAAAATGTAGTCACAACTAGAGCCTCATCAAAACCCTCTTCTTCTCTCATGTTTACAGCTGAAAAGATGTGCTTTGAAATTTCTAGAATGGAGCTACCCATTTCTTTCTTTATGGAACCCTTTTCTGCTACTCTTTCTAAATTTTCATATTTGTCCCTGTAATTATAAGTATCTCTAATCACATATTAAGGAAGATAACAGAACAATATTTATAAGTACGCACACGAAAACAGACATACACAGACTTTGGTGACACCTTTGGTCATTTAATTTTGAAACCCCATTGCTCCTGCTTTGCGTGACTTATATATGGATGGGCATTGGGTTATCAGAAAAATCAAGTGATGTCAACACGATGGTAAAAGATGGCAAGTTGTATGGGATGAGATTCGCTATGTGACAAGGTTGAAAAAAAAAAAATTAGTAGTAGTTGAAAATGACTATTTTATGATAATTAGACTTTAGATGGTACATAGTCAAAACTAGATTCTTACAATGAGGTCTATATCAAATGGCACCTTCTTCCCCTTATGAGTGAGGTGCAGAGTGTGATTGGTGGTTGAAGACCCCAGGCAAGAGTGTAACTTACTAACAACGAAAAAGAAAGAAAAAAGTTTTTACATTTGCATAAAATCTTAGTTTTTAATTTTAAAACCCCATTGCTCCTGCTTTGGGTGACTTATATATAGATGTGCATTGGGTTCTCGGGAAAATCAAGTGATGTCAACACGATGGTGAAAGATGGCAAGTTGTATGGGATGAGATTCATTATGTGACAAGGTTGAAAAAAAA
This sequence comes from Corylus avellana, assembly GCF_901000735.1. Classification (NCBI taxonomy): domain Eukaryota; kingdom Viridiplantae; phylum Streptophyta; class Magnoliopsida; order Fagales; family Betulaceae; genus Corylus; species Corylus avellana. The sequence continues at coordinate 33,212,328 of NC_081542.1, forward strand.
TTCTAGCTATAGTTGAAAATGACTATTTTATGATAATTAGACTTTAGATGGTACATACTCAAAACTAGATTCTTTACAATGAGGTCTAAATCAGATGGCACCTTTTCCCCCTCAAGAGTGAGGTGGAGAGTGTGGTTGGTGGTTGAAGACCCCAGGCAAGTGTGTAACTTACTAAGAACGAAAAAGAAAGAAAAAAGTTTTTTTGGATTTGCATAAAATTTTAGTTTCCATCTGAAGTATGAAGGTTTTCCTAGAGTTTTAAAGGTTTAGAATGAATCAATGATTTATTAAGAACTATCCCACGTAACTGAGGAAATTAACTTTTCAAAGACTTGTCTCTTTGATTTTCAGTAGAACACTTAGGAAATTAACTTTTCAAAGAACTATCCCACGTAATTGAGGAAATTAACTTTTCAAAGACTTGTCTCTTTGATTTTCAATAGAACACTTCGGAAAATGATAAATTTTCTCCATGTTTTCACTCAATTTTAACTATTTGGCATTGCGGTTGATTTGTTATATGATTGAGGATTTTGAACTCATGTGAAATCACACCAGTTTATAAAAGAGTTAATTGCTATCTTAAACCATTGAGGAAGATTTAATTTTTCTAAAGTTTTATTAGAAGGTGGGTATCTTTGTTTCGTTTTTCAATTTGTTGTAATCCTTCACATTGAGATAAAGAGGTGAAGAAAATCTTCACTGGGCCCCTTCCAAGAGAGGGTTGTTCAACGTTAGATTTTTTTACAATGTACTTGTTCCCCATGATAATACTCATTTCCCTTATAAGAGTATTTGGCAGAATAAGGTCCCCATGAGAGTGACTTTCTTTGCTTGCTCAACCGCCCTAGGGAAGATCCTCACCAAGAATAACCTAAGGAAGGGGCATGTCTTAGTAATTGATTGGTGTTGTATGTGTATGAAGAGTAGGGAGTTTGTGGATCATCTTCTATTGATTGATATGGCCTTATGGAATGCTTTCTTTAGCCGCGTTGGATTAGCTTGGGTTTTGTCAAGACAAGTGATAGACCTTTTCACTTGTTGGAGAGGGATGTGTGGTAGTCTTCAGATTGCAGCAACGTGGAAGATTGTTTTATCTTGCCTAATGTTGTGTCTTTAGAGGAGACGAAATGATAAAGGATTGAAGACTGCGAGAGGAAGGTATTAAAGCTAAAGTATTTCTTCTTCAAATACTATTTACCACTAGACAGCTGATATATGGATCATTTACCTAATTTTCTTCAATATATATATATATATAAGAAGATTTGAACCACGAAGGAGTGTAAACATCCTTAGTGTCAAAACCTTCTCGAGTAGTTAACGATGCCTCTAATCTTGATTACATCCAACAATACATAGATGGATCTGTCAAAATCAATTTTTCTGATTTAGGACTTTCTAGCAGGATCGAACGTCCTCTGTTCGAAAGGCCTCTGTTGGTTAACGAACGAAGGAATTCTTTTGCGGGTTCAACGACCTTAGAAGGATTTCGACGTCGTGATAAAGATGTGGACGAGTCACTTAACGCCTCTCCTCCTCTTTGTCCCGTTGTTAACCCTGATTTGAAACTCAGAGGAATTTCTACCGATTCCCAAGTTTCTTCTGCTTTTTACTCTACTAGAAATCATCCCCTAACGGATGACGAAGGTAGATCTACTTCTCCCTCTGCTTCTGATTTTGATGCTCCTCTTCCCTCTGCTCATCATCAGTGTAATGTCATCACCTCTACCTCCCCAATCAAAGATTTCTTTTCTGTCATTGATTGGCCTGCTTTGTCAAAAGATTTTTTGTCAAAAGAAAATCGTACTCTTCGGCATGCTTTCCGTGCCAAATATTCTTCCAAGGAACAAGATCTCATCAAGGTCAAATGGACTGAGATGATGATTGAGTCCCAAAAACATATTTTGTTTTTTGATTATCTTCAAAAACATTTCCCTGTCGATAAAGTTTTGAATGTTGTCAAAAAGAATTTTGTCAAAGAAGCTAAGACTACTGTCAAGTCTTCTCATCCACCTCTTGAAAATACTTTTCTTGACGTCAACAAAATGATTGTCAAATGTTCCCCTTTTAAAACTCATGATAAGGATCCTATTAATAACGATAGGAGAATTATCGAACAAAACAATTTTTGTGCCCAATCTTTGCATATTTTAGGACAACAATTGGATCGTATCGAAGAGAAGCTTCCCTCTCTCTCTTCTAATTCAAAAGTTTCCTCTACTCCTCAAAAGATTGAAAAACCCCTGATTTCTCTCCCTGATTTGTCAAAACCTTCTAGTTTGAAAATGATTTCTCAAATGAACCTTGAGAAAGTCAACAAATTGCTTTCTGAATTAGCTACTGCTCATGCCAGTTCTTCTGGGCAGAATTTTGTTATCAAAAAAGTTTCTTCTTCTGATTCTGAAACTTCTTCTCAAGAATCCACTGATTCTAACATCAGAATTCTTGAACAAAACTTTGGAAAGATTGAAATGGAGCCAAAACTCCAAAGGATCTATGACGAATCTAAACCCTTCAATCTTACAAAGAATTTTTATTCCAAACCTACTCCTCCTGATTTACAATTCGAGGAAAGGTTTCTCCAATCCCAATTCTCTGTGTCTACTGATAAATTGTATGAATGGAATATTGACGGTTTGTCTGAGCAAGAACTGCTCAATAAGATGAATCATATGTCCATGGTTGCTAATGCCTATCTCACAAATCACAATAAAAGCCAAGCTGATATTGTGGATTTACTTGCTACTGGATTTTCTGGTACTCTAAGAAATTGGTGGGATAATTATCTCACTGAAGATCGAAGAGATCAGATCAGGAAAGCAGTAAAGAGTGATGAAGAAGGATTACCTATTTTCGATGAGAAAATCGGAATGGGTGAACCTGATGGCGTTAACTCTTTGATTTATACAATTATCAAACATTTTGTCGGAACTTCTTCCAATATCACCTCCCGAATTTCTGATTACTTGAACAATCTTCAATGCTCTACTATGTCTGACTATAGATGGTATCAAGATGTTTTTCTTTCTCGTGTCATGGTTAGACCTAATAGTCAAAAACCTTATTGGAAAGAAAAGTTCATTGATGGATTGCCTTCATTATTTGCTCACAAAGTCAAAGTTGAATTGATCAGTACTGACACTGATCTCATCGATTTTGAAAATTTAACTTATGGTGATTTGTTTTCAACTGTCAAAAAACTTGGCATTAAGATGTGCATTGATCAAAAAATGATCAGACAGCAGCTTAAGAACGCCAAGAAAGCTAAGTATGAAATGGGAAATTTCTGTGAACAGTTTGGATTACCTCCTATGGCTCCCTCCAAAAGGCATACGAAGAAATCTAAAGCTCTCATGAAATCACCCTCTCCATATTACAATAGTAACAAGACAAGAAAATTTAATAAACCTAAATTTTCTAAACCACCTCCTAAATGGAGTAAAGAATCTAAATTTGAGAAATATTTTTCAAAAAATAAATGTTTCAATTGCGGAGAAGAAGGACACTATGCTGACAAGTGCCCAAAACCTCCCAAAAAGATTAAAAAAGAAATTAATGCTTTAAACATCAATGACGATGAAAAGCAAAAATCTTCAGAATTTTTCAAAACAATGCTTTTTCAGACTATTCTTCTGATAATGATCCTCTAGAATCCTCTGATTCTGAATATCGATCTGCTTCAGAAATTTCTGAAAGTTGTTTTCAAATTGGTTGCACTGATGCCTGCTGCAATTCAAAAACCTGCTCTGTTTTAACGAAATCAGAAGAACAAGAAGATTTGCTTCTTACCTTGATTTCAAAAATTGAAAACCCTGATTTGAAAGAAAAGTATCTTAAAAAACTTAAGAAACTCATGACAAAAGATGCTGTTGAAAAACCTGTCAGCACTATATCTCTTGAAGATACCTTAAAACGATTTTCGAAACAAAAATCCAAGGTAGTTACTATCTCAGATTTGCAGTATGAGATTAGTAACATCAAGAAAGATATTGTCAACTTGCAAATTGCTTTGCAAAATGTCAATCATGAAACTTAAGATTTACAACAAAAGCTTTTGCTTTTAAATCTTAAACAAATTTTTCCTGGAAGTATTTCTGATAACGAAACTACTTCTGAGCATGATGATGAGGCTAAATCCAGCCATGAATCTTTGTCCAATGATATTAAGATTGTCAGTATGATCAGCAAATTTGTCCGTCCGAGATGGTATTCAAATGTCAGAATTACAATTTCTCCTGATTATTCTTTTGATGTTTTTGCTTTGATTGATTCTGGTTCTGATTTGAATTGCATTCAAGAAGGTTTCATTCCCAGCAAATATTTTGAAAAATCCACACAACGGTTGCACTCAGCCAGTGGAAGCAAATTGCACATTGATTTTGAATTGAAAAATGCATATGTTTGTTTTGGTAATATTCATTTTCATATTCCTACTGTGCTTGTCAAAAATATGGGCGAAAGGGTAATTTTTGGTATGCCTTTTCTTGCTTTACTTTACCCATTTTCTGTTCACGAAATTGGTGTTTCAACTGTTAAATTTGATGTTAATATTCAAATTCCTTTTGCGTCAAAATTTGAAATTGATGTTAATAGGTTGGTTATTAAGTTTAGGCAGTCCTTAGGTCTAGAAACGGATGAGGACCCTATTACCATCAGAGTCTTGTCATGTCTAAACACCCCCCTAACGGTTGTGTTTACCCAGAATTCTTTGTTCATACCTATCCCCAGCTCATGGCGCATATTATTATATCTGCTTTTGCAAAAATAATTTTAACGTTATTTTGCATATATTTTATAAAGGTTTTTACCTTTTTTATCTTAATTATTTTCCTTTTGAATTTTTGCAGTGCCACCATGGCCAGCAAAAAAGATAAAGAGAAAACTGTTTCAAAAGCCCTGACTATAAAGTCAGAATCTTCTCCCCTTACTTCTTCCCTACCAATTTAATATGTTGCCATAACCAATAGATTTGCCCCTTTTGCTCCTTCTTATGATTCCCAAATGACGTACTCAAGTACGCTTGCTTCCTCCTATGATCCCTTTTCTGATAAACCCAGATATCCCTTCATAAGACATGATAAAACGTCTGTCTTTAAATCTGATTACATGATTCTCCCTTACTACCAGAACTTGTTCTTTGTCGAACTCCATCGTTCTGCTTCTTCTAAATCCCCCGGAGATATTGCCGTCTCCTATTTCCCTCCAAATTTTCATTGGATTCCTGAACATCCACAGAAAAATTTGGCGTTCTATTCAGCTGTCTTAAAACAGACTGATTCTGTTTCTTTCAAGTCTATTCCTGATAAGATTAATCCAAATAAGATAATTTATCATAGTGTCTATTTCAAACAGATTATATCTGAAAAGGAATGGGGCAACCATCCCTTTGTCACGAGATCCCTTAACGGATTTTCAATTCCTTGTACCTATTATGACTATGTCGATGCTTGGTTTAAATTCTTACTCTATCAAACCTCTGTCTTTGACCATTCTTGGTTTGTTAATTTTGATAAGAATTTTACCGGTATCTTTCCCCTTTGGTTTGCCAGATGGTGGAACCAATTTGGTTTGATCCCTGATATCCTCCCCCTCCAGTTAGTTGAAGCTTTCCAACTATTTAAGAATAGCTACAAAGTTGATTCTTATGGTGCTAAGTTTCCAACTATTCTTTATTTTGTCAATAAATACAAGATCCCTTGGATTCTGAAATGGAAATATCACCTTTCAGATGATAAGGTTCAACGACAATGGTTTATCAAATGGTGGGATAAATGCTCACTTACTGATGACATTGTCCTCGCTGTCAAAAGCATGTCTCAGGCCCTCAAGGCCCCTGTCTCGCCACTAACGGCAAAACCCCCTCTCCTTGTTACCCCCAGCATATTTTCTTCTCCAAAAGAAGAAAAAGAAACCTCTCCTATTTCTTCCCCTTCCTCTGCTTCCAGTTCTTCCAAGAAGAAATCTTCCTCCAAAAAAGAGAAGATTAAAGCCCTTCTTGCTGCTCTTGATGCTGATTCTGACGAAGAAGACGAAAAGTCAGCAACATCCCAGAAGCCAGTCCAGAGTTCTCTCCTAAATCCCCTCCAGAATCCCTACTATGAGGATACTCAAGAATACTATCCTTACCCAGGGATTGAAGATATGTGAAAAGCCCCATAACGGGTATTTTGATTGGTCCCTAACGACCACAATGATCCCAAGAAAAAGAACTGGAACCATTCCACTAACGGTTTGTTCTCAGTTCACTGTCCCTAACGACAGTAAAGAAAATTGGTGATCTTCTAACGGGTCACTGTTCAGATTGTTTTGAAGTTACCGTGCAAAATCTCTGTTCACTTTTACTGTTCATTGTCCGGACGACACTGCGCAGAATTACTGTTCAGAAGCACTGTTCACTTCACTGTTCATGTTTTGTCTGCCGACACTACAGTGCCGACAACTACTGTTCCAGATTGGCGACTTTCACTGTTCAAGATTGGCATCAAACGTGCCTCTACTGTTCACATGTGACCGTTCTGACGCGGCGCCAGCTTTTACTGTTTTGTAATTAATTGTATTTTGTTTTATGCTTTGTAATCAGCCTATATAACGGGCTCCCCTCCCCCTTTGTAAGGCAGAGTTTTTCAAAGAGCTTTCTCAGAGTTTTCCTCAGAGCTTGAAATCCTCTTGCTATTCCCTATCTTTACTCCCTTACTTCAGTAAGCACTAACGCTTTCTTTTGTAAGCCTATTTTTAATCTGTAACAATTTTAAACTCTTTAACGAGTTTTTTATCCAGATTTGTTTATCTTATCTCCTGTCTTTTATATCTTTGATTATCAACTGTCATACCACCTTCTTGGACGGTTTTACTGCTTTGATTTTAATTATCTTATATGCATGTACATCACTCTCCCCTATCCCCTGCATCTATATGCATACTGCACTTCCATCTATATGCATGGCGTTAACTCAGAGCCCTAAGAGTTGCGATCTCTTTGCTGCTTGATGTACACCCTGTTCTCCTTTGAACCCCCTGAGTATTGTCTTGCTCTTCTCCTCTTTGCTTACCCCCTGTTAACCTTTCTCTGTGTCGAGATCCTAGCTGTTGGTTGGTAGTCCACCACCCCGTTAGTACAGTTTGCCTACCACCTCATTACTACAGTTGTCGAGGTACCTGTAAGTCCCGCTTAAGCCTGGGTTTGGCGTCTAGGGCGTGAAGAAGAGACTGTAGAGAATAGCCAAGGGTATGTGTAGCGTTGTTTCGTGGCCAAGGGTATGTGTGGATAAACCTAGCGTCTAGGAAGGAGATCCTTCGGAAGTTTACCCAGTGTGTGAGTACCTAGGATGAGATCCTTTAAGACTGTGCCCAGTGAGTGATTTTGAGTTTAGTTTGTGTGTCAAAATGTGGAGATCTAATTCTTCTGTCAGCTCTAATTCCAGTTTGCCACCTGACGTGGTTAACTTTGAAAATTTTTCTGTTGAATCTGATAATAATTTATGTTTTGATAAATGGAACATCCCTAAGCTGGACGCTAAGGATGTTTACACTACTTCTTGGCTTAAATCTTCTTTTAAATCTCAATTTTCTGTCAAAACTGTCGAACAAACCTTTGCTATTACCGGCAAAGATCAAACTATAACCCTGTTTAACAAGAGGTTCATTAACGATTCTCTTGCTAAAGGTTATAAGTTTTTGCATGTTGGTTGTGTTTAAGTTGCTGTCAAGTCATTGACTCGACTTGGTATTAATGCTTCTGTCTTGCTTTGCTTGCGTGACGCAAGATTTCTTGATTTTAAGACCAGTATTCTTGGAATGATTCAATCTTCCTTGTTTGTTGGTCCTATCCATTTTGATGTCTTTCCCAACATTTCTCTTGCTTTGTCTGATTTGCATATTTTGAAAGCTCTGACGCTTAATATTTTGTCTTCTGGTTATAACATGGAAGAAGGTAGCAGACCCCTTGCTATAATCTATCGTGTTTATTATAAATTGATGAAGACAAATCTAGATCCACAAGCTGTGATCAAGAATCCAGGTGAATCAACTTTGTTAATTCAAAGTTCTACTCAGAATGCAAAAATCAAAACTCCAAAAATGATTCGCTGGGATGAGATTGACCTCCCCAACGAGTGGCTTTTGGAAGGTGTTACAAAACCTTCTCGAGTAGTTAACGATGCCTCTAATCTTGATTACATCCAACAATACATGGATGGATCTGTTAAAATCAATTTTTCTGATTTAGGACTTTCCAGCAGGATCGAACGTCCTCGTTCGAAGGCCTCTGTTGGTTAATGAACGAAGGAATTCTTTTGCGGGTTCAACGACCTCAGAAGGATTTCGACGTCGTGATAAAGATGTGGACGAGTCACTTAACGCCTCTCCTCCTCTTTGTCCCGTTGTTAACCCTGATTTTAATGAACGAAGGAATTCTTTTGCGGGTTCAACGACCTCAGAAGGATTTCGACGTCGTGATAAAGATGTGGACGAGTCACTTAACGCCTCTCCTCCTCTTTGTCCCGTTGTTAACCCTGATTTGAAACTCAAAGGAATTTCTACCGATTCCCAAGTTTCTTCTGCTTTTTACTCTACTAGAAATCATCCCCTATATATATTTTAAAATTTTCTATTTTGTTCTGATTAAATGTATTTTTAGTGTTCTTCTTGTGTACTTGAGTTGCACTTTTGGCACATTTTTAGTAATATTTCGATTACTTATAAAAAAAAAATATATATGATTTTATCGATAAGACCACCACGGGATAGGATATCCTTAAAAAGGAAACAAAGACCAGCAAATGGGAAGGTGGGAGTACAAATTTTGAGGATGATGCCGACCAATGTACCATGCATGTTTGCTCTTGTTGGAGTATGTTCAAGTGGTGGAGAGAGATTTTGGAGCCTCAAGTACTTGGACAATATTGGGATTAGTTAAGGATCAAGTACTTCAAGGTGTCAACTAAGTTCAAGCCCAAAATCCTCTAATTTAAGGATTTGGATACTTTTATAAAATTGCATTAGCAGCACCTATTGCATTGAGTCATTAAACTGGGGAAGTTTTTGTTTGTGTGTAAGTGAAGTTTCACTGAACAGCCCCAGGCCCCCATGTGTCATTTTTATTTTTCATGTTATATCTTTAAAATGAGTAAACAAACAATTTGCCCTTCATATCAGGAAATGTCATCTTCGTTCATTGCATCAACTAGGTCTTTTGGATCACTCTTATTCATTCTGGGTGTGTTTTGTGTTTGTGCACACTGTAACCACTACTTGTCATTCTAATAAGATGGGAAAAAAGATCTTTGTGAGCATTATCATTATTATGATATCTATGAGCTGGTGTCAAGTGGAGAGAATAAATAAATCTGTAGTCGAATTCTCTTGAACAGTATAAATTATGTTATGGTTGTAGAAATGATGTTCAAGTATATTGTTCATTTCATTAGATAATAACTCTTTTTATTCTAATTATGAAATCAATCATGCACGTTCATTAATGTGCTATATCTTTTTTGTTTTTACCAGGTTGACATGAGAGCTAGGATTCGTGGAAACAAGGGCTACTAAGTGATGCGCATGTTCTTTTCCAGATTGTGAAATCAATTGGATAGCATGCACGTACTTGTAGGTTTGAACACAAAGCCTCCTACACTTAGGCATGCAATGTCAGCAACTATTGGAATTGTAATAATATGGATGTGGAAGGTATCAGATTCGATAGCTACTTAACAGTTACAATTTGTCTTAAATTTTTTACTTTCCCAGTAAGAATTTTTTCTTTTTCTTTTGTTCTTGATGGGGAAGAAAACAGAACCATGGTGAGAAACCCTTGACTGACACATAAATGGAATTAAACGATATTTTCACAATCTAATCCAAATACATGAGGGGTGCCGCTTGTTGGCAACTCTTTGGAAGGTTGCGGCTGGTTTTGCTTTATAAACTTTCATGTCCCTTTTGAGTAGATATCCTAGTTTGTGAATATTGTATAATGGATCCTTTTTTTCTTTATGTATCTTGTTGGATGCTTCTTGGTAATGTGTTTGTGCTTTGAATGAGTAAGGAAAAGCATTTGGGAAATTGATCTAGTGTAAGGAACGAACTTGATGCATTTCAAGTTTGTGCTCTTTCAACTTGATATACAGGATACAACATTTCTTAACTAGATTATGGAGTTGTCTCAAAACCTTAAATTCAAGTTAAATTTGCCCAGTTTTCAAACATCGTAAAATTGGTTTCCCAGTCACTTTTTTCACTCAATATTAGCATATTATATAATGCCCTACATGGAGGGCATGGCTTTTTTATTGTTTCAATAGAAGATCCTAATCTTATAAAAACATTTCAAACTTGGCAATTTAGCACTATAAAAAATTTTCAGACCAACTACAAAATTTGAGCTACATGAACAGTTCAAGTCCAAATCTTGCTGAGCTTCACATTCACTGCTTCACATTCACTGACTTTGACCCCTGACTAACATTGTCTTCTATTTATTTTTGAATAAAGGTCGTGAAAAAAAACGTTGTTTTTAAACGTCGCTAATCATGTTATTGTTGTTGCTATTAATAGACTTTATTTAATTACCAAACAGAAAACACAACCAGCAATTCAATAAACAAAACATAAATACAAAATGGAGTCGATAGATTTTAGTAGGTCAATTATTTGAGTAATGGTAGAAATCATTTTTTCTTATGTTACTCTAAAAATGATGTGACTTTTAAAATCACCATTGGGCTTGTGAATGGATCAATATTGAATTTTGATCAAATCGTGATTTTAAAAGCCACTTCATTCATGGAGTGACACAAGAGTGACTTATAAAATTGCTCCAATTATTTGCATCCTGATCTAGTGCAAATTTTGGAAAAACTTCACAAAATCCCCCTTAACTTTTATGCGTTTTGAAATTACTCCCCCGAAGTTAAAAAAAAACTCTCAATTTAGGGCATCGAACTTTCAATTTTTTGCAATGTCTCCCATCTATTAGGATTTTCCATTAGATATTTTCAAAATTCCCAAAATATCCCATTTTTAATAAATAAAATGACATAAAAACTTGCAAGGAGTTAAGTGTAGGTGTTTTTGTAAATTTCGTTAAATCTTGACCAACACCTAATCTTTGCAATTTTTTATTTTATTTTATTTTTTTTTAAAAAGGGGGGGGGGGTGGATTTTGAGAATTTTGAAAATATTTAACGAAAAATCCAAACAGAAAATTGCAAAAAATTGAAAGTTCGATATCCTAAATTGAGAGTTTTTTTACTTCGGGAGGAGTAGTTTCAAAATGACTGGAAGTTTAGGCGGAGTTTTCTAAAGTTTCTCCAATAATTATGCTAGGCAAATGCATGTTATAGTATCAACTATGAGAGTGTCTTGTTCAAGATGTTTCATATTAGTGTGGCTAATTAAGCAATGACATGTGCTCAATTCGGTCTATTAGACAAGCCCAATCTAATTCTTTCATCCAGATATTATCCATGCAAATAAAATAAAGGTACCCAAAAAAGCTCACCCATAAGTATTTTCTGAATTTTTGTAAAATATAATCTGTTTAAACATTATAGAAACCTCAATTCCAAACAATAAAAAACAGCCCACTCCCTTTAGTGATGAGCATTTGCTTCAGCTTTCTTATGGGAGTTGGCCTTTTGCCTGAAGGTGAAAAAATAAAAATATGTTCAGAATAATAATAATAATAATAATAAAAGTATATGTAAATGCAGTTTGTGATATTGTAAATCCCAACAAGGCATTTAGATATGTCTTATCAAGAAGTGAAAGAATTTTAAAGGGATAAATGCAAAATTAGTCCACGTGGTTGACTTCAATTACAAATCACTCCCTGTGGTATCAAAATGAATTCAATTGTCCCGAGGTATGTCAAAAAAGCAATTTACTCCCTAGGGTCAAATTCCGTTAAAATATTTGACGGATTCGGTTAAGTGCTACATCAAGGGCCAATAAAATAATGACACGTGTCACTCTTAATAAAAAAATATAAATATATTAAAAATATAAAATATATAAAACTAAAACAAAAACAATTATTATTTTTTGGTTAAAAAAATACAAGAAAAGTTGTGGCTGCCGTTTGGACAGCCACCCTTTGAGGGGTTTGGCCACAAATGTAGCAGGGGTGGCTTGTGTGCCACCCTCGGCCACTTCCAGAGCACAGCGTCTTGAGCGCATCTTTGAACGACAACCCCATAGCTTCTGAGCTCAGAATCACCCACGTCAATGAACAAGTTTGGATTCAAACAAGCGAACAAAGTACTGAAGAGTGGTATTTTAAGGATATAAAATAAAGTTTTTTCTTCTTTCTTTTAGTGTTTTCGATTTGGATATGGAGGAAAGGCAGACTTTGAACCTGTTTAAGAACCCAACAGACAACAAAAGAAGATCCAGTGCAACTGGTAGAATGACATTGAGAATCCAACGACTAGGATTGCAGTTTTGATCTAGAACCATAAAATGTAAGTAGTCATAATCCCCTTCTCTCATTGGCAAGGGAGGATGCCAGGTTGGTGAGGTTGACGTCAAGTTTAGGTTGCAACCTCTGGGGGTGGCTGCCCCAAAAGGGGTGGTCACCCAATCGGCAGCCACCACTTTCCTTTCTTTTTTTTTTTCTTTTTTCTTTTTTTTTTTTGTTAATAAAAAAAACTAATTTTTTAGTTTTTTTTTTTTTTTTAGTTTTATATATATATATATTTTTTTTTTATTAAAAGTGACATATGTCATTATTTTATTGGCACTGATGTGGCATTTAATGGAATTTGTCAAATATTTTAACGGAATTTGACTCCAGGGACTAAATTGTTTTTTTGGCATACCCTAAGGAGCTTTGAGTTCATTTTGATATCACATGGAGCGATTTGAAATTTAAGCCAGCCACAGGGACTAATTTTTCATTTATCCCAATTTTAAAAGAAGAAAGAAATTCTCTTATTTCACAATATATATGCTACTTACAAATAGTTTATTATATAGACTTGAGAAGAGGGAGCACATCCCTTGAATCAAGGCCCAAATCATGCATTGTTAAATTAAGCTTTTGGGATAACTGATCATTTAACATGGTATCAGAACCAAATATCCTGGGATCGAACCTTGACTCCGTCAATTCACCCCATTTAAATTAAATATTGCACGTGTTGGGTCTCACCTATTAAAACAGAGTTTGAGCCCACACGTGAGGGGAAGTGTTAACTTAAGTGATTAAATTTACCTATTTCTATAAACTTAAGCTTTTGAGATACTTGATAATTTAACAAGAAGAGAAAAACTATACAAAGGAGAAAATGCGTCTTATGTTAAAAGAATATGCATACCAAACACCATGCATCTACTCTAGGTGGCCATATTGCTTACTAATTCAAATTATAGGAAGATGTAATTTTAATCATTTAATCAATACTTTAATACACTCCTCACGTGTGTGCTCAAGCTTCCTTTTAATAGGTGATATCCAACACGTGTAATATATTAATTAAATGGGGATGAATGACGGAATTAAGGTTTGAACTCATGACTTTTGATTTTAATACCATGTTAAATCAACACTTATCCCAAAAACTTAAACTTATAGGATTAGGTAAATTTAATTATTTAATCAATACTTTAACATAAATGAATATTAGTAAATTATACTTTTCAATCTGTACAATAAGGGTTTGTTTGAGTTTGCAATTTAAAAATGTGGGCAAAATGGTCGTTTAACCTTTAAAATGGTATTAAAAAAAAAAAGAAAAAAAAAACACTTATTTACCTAGGATTTGAAATTGCAATTTCAATCTATTTTTTGTAATTTGGTTTAAAATTGTACTTTTTTATCTATAAAATCGCAATAACAAACGCACTCTAAGGCCTATTGTAATAAACTTAACATTTAAGTAAACCAACTTTCTAAATTATGGGGTCAAACTCTTGTATATGGAAGTGTTATAAATGGTAAGCTAAGTGAGAACCGTTAAGAAATTAAAGAATGGAGCTTGTTTAAACACAGTTTTCCGACTGATGACGTAGTACGAACCCTGTGAATGTTATGATGTCCGAAGAATCACCTAACTACAAAATAATAAGAAAATGATCAAAGCTATCGGTGTTAATCGGCGGGGAATAGCTCCGATGCCAAAATTAGTCACTGTGTTTAGGAGAAAATATAAACTTTGAGTATTGTAAATGAGATGAAGAGAGTTGAGAATATTCGACTAAGGAAAGAAGAAGTCACCAAAAACTAAAATGAAACCTCCTTTTATAGGCATCAAATAGTAGCTGCTTATCTGGCATAGTGGTCCTCCCATGGATCCACGTGTCATATATTGTGTTAATGAATAATAGGAGAATGCCACGTAAGCAAATAAAGCCTCCTGAGTATAATCTTTGGGGCCATATACTAGATGATGAGTGCTAAATATTGTATATTTTGGGCCCCTTTAACTTATGTTTGTTAAGCTCTTAGCTGTGTTAATTTCTGATGTTTTTGTTAGTTTTGGTATTTTGATGTGTTGCAGGTCATTAAGAGAAAACTGCGGTTTAAGGGTGGAAATAAGCAAAGGAGTTGAAGTTCCCTAGAAGTGCGATCAAGCGCAGAAGAGCGAAAAGCGCACCTGCGCTCGATCCCATGCACGGCATGCTCGAGTGGATAACCACATCAACCCTAGCATGCATCGCTTAAGTGCTGCGCTGCAGGAGCCCTGAAGAGCCGAGTGCGATCGAGTGCACTTCGAGTGCGATCAAGCGCACTCACGCTGACCTGGCAGCGCTGAACCCTAGTTTTTATTATTTATATACAACGTTTTTCTCTTGTAAACACACTTTGTGAGGCGCCGTTTTAAGCTAAAATACAACGTATTGTCGTCTGGAAGCTTGTGCTTCGTTTTCCATTGTAAGTTTTATTTTTCTCATGATGTCAATTCAATCGTTTGTTGTTTTTGTTATCATGAGAGGCTAAAACCTTCAACTAAGGTTGAAGATGAAGCCTCGTCATTGATAAACATACATGTCTTGTCGTTTTGTACATACAATGATATTATTTTATAAAAGTATTGTTCAAAAGCCAATTCAACAGTTTGATTGAGTTTAATTGATTAAATGTTGGTATAATAGTGTTGTTCAAAAGCCAATTCAACAGTTTAATTAAGTTTAATTGATTAAATGTTGGTAATCTGCTCATGCTTAATTTAATATTCATTGTGTTTCGTCTGGGGGTACATCGAATGATTGGATTGAGACTAATATCCATTGTGATTTACGGATACAGTGGATGATTTGATCTCAATTAAATATTCATTGTGATTCTTTTAACGGATGGATTCATCGAATGATTTCATTTGCATGTTTACAACTTTTGAACAATATATTTGGATTGAATATTGTATGCATAAAATGCAAGACATGTTGTTTGATTTGGCGAGGGGGATTTGGAAACCTTAGTAATTTGACATTGCTTATTCTCAAATTGTTTAGTTTAGTTTATGATTTTGCATGACACAACTACAAAAATCAGAACTAGGATAAAATAGGATTAGTTTAGATAAGAATTAGTTTTTACGATACGACTCCCTGTGGATTCGACCTCGCACTTGCACACACACTTTACTGCAGACGACTCGTGCGCTTGCGAGTGCAATTAAATTTGTACATCACTAGACTCGTTTTACCGTGTTTTTGAACCGAGTATTACATACCGAACTTAGGTAGGTATAAAATTACCAGACTTAAGTTCGGTAAGTAGGTGTAAATAACCAAGCATGTATTGTGGGCCAAATGATTGTTTTGTTGGGCTTAGTATGGCTGATCCATGATCTAATAGTTACCCCCCAATTTCCTAGTCTGACAGACTATGGAAATTTCCTGTTTTTGAGAATGGGTCAACTTTTATAAATTCGGCCTTGTCTTTGGTAAAACAAGGTGAGTTGGCCCTCAAAATTTTGAATTTCAGAATTTTTGAATTTCAAGAGGGAATATTTGAAGCGAAAAACGATTTACCTTCCCTTCTTTAACCACGTGTTGAGTTTCTTGCGGTTAAAAAATCAAGCAAACACGTGTCATCATCTGCACAAATGGTATGAATTAAATGGCGCCCCTTCTCGAGGGGCCCTAGCTTCTAGGGTTTTAAATGCGCCGCTTGTGTTTCCATTTCCCGAAGCCTTTTTAAACCGTTTAACCTTTGTTCACCCCCCATTTACATTTCAACAAAAGCCATTACTATGTTCTTTCAACCTTTTGCTAAGTTTTTCATAATTGGTGTTCCTTCATTCGGATTGTTCTGCTCAATATTATTTCTTGAGAGTGGTATATTTCAGAACTGCGGTTGATTCTATCCTTTCTACCGAGCCTTTTGTACATCCAAACAGCCCAATACTCCACTATTTAGATTTTCTTCTTCCTCTGATTGAACCATCTGTTGGCCATCTCCATTTAAGTGTTACCCACCTTCTAATTCAGCAAGGTTATCCTCTTATTCCTCATCAATTAATGCCGGAACTTCTGTACCTGATGAGTTGTAGAGGTGGTGCTGATCCTAGTGGATTGGGTAATTCATACCTAGCTGCATGGGAAGCAATTTTATCAAATAGGGATGAACCTGAAGTTCGTAGAATCTATTGCATCCCTAATTCAGTACAACTGTTTTTTGATAATGAAGGAACCGGAGCTGTGGTTGATGTTGACAGAAATGAAGTTTGTGTATATATGGATATGTTTCAGATAGGTTTTAGATTACCCCTCCTGAGGATAGTTCGTGAACTATTAAACTACCTTCGAATAGCTCCTCATCAACTCATGCCAAATGGTTGGAGAACCTTCTTCGCCTGTATGATTGTTTGGCCGAAGATCCTCGGGACAAAACAACCCCTTACTGTCGTGGAATTTCTGAAGGTGTACAGACTTTCAAAGGGTCCCAGAACTGACCATCTGTTTACTTTCCAAACTCGGAAAAGATTAAAACTCCTCTCCTTCAAGACCACTTATTCCAGCAACAAAGGATGGAAGGATGAATTTTTCTTTGTCCAAGTTGAATGGGAATTTACACCTTCAGAAGTAATTAGAGACCCAAGTATTCCTCAGGAAACCATTGCCCCTTCAAACCGAGGTATAAACCGAACATTGTCTTCTTTTCTTTTTCAATTTTTGCAGCAAGCTAATCTTAACATAATTCATTATTTTCAGGTCAGCAAGAACCTTCTTTAACCAGAAAAAAGATGAACCGAGTGAAGGAAGTTTTGGCTTATGCCGAACTACATCCAAAGGAGATGGATTATGATGCGATCATGATAGATGAGAACAAGAAGTTATACTTGGAGGCCCTCATAGTTGAGAGATCAACAGAAGCTGCTCCACCGAAGAAGTCCTCTGCTAAAGCTTCAAAAAGATCAATTGCCGAGACTGCCGAGCCTCCGAGGAAAGGAACTAGCAAAGTTGAAGAGGCTTCTAAAGGAAAAGGCAAAAAGAAAGTTGCAGATGCTTTCCCAAAGATTCCTTCGGCAAGACCTCCAATTGCTGCTAGAGTCTCTTTGGTGATTGCTGATGAGCCTGAAGATTCTGACATTTCTCCTCAGAAGAAAAAGAAAAAGACAAAGAAAACCGAGGGTGGCTCAAAGACAGTGAAGCCTGTTATTGATCTAGAATCAGAAGGGCTTGAAGTAAGCTCGGGACCAGAAGCAGTGGGAGCAGTATCCGGTGTCCACCCTGAAGAAGAAAGAGTTAGAACTACATCTGATTCAAGAGTAGGTGAAAAGAGAACTGCCCCTGAAGTAGAAGCACCTGCTCCTCATGTCAGAGCATACTCTAGTGTTCTCGGTGGCATCAGGAAGTTTCTGGGCACAAAAGATACATCAGTCTAAGATGCCCTTCTTGCAAACCGACCTTCCCGATCATCTTCTATTACACCAACAAGAATCGAGCTTCCTTCTCTTACAACATTTGAAGTTGAACCACTCTCTGTTGTACCTCTTTCCTCAACTCCTATCGAAGCTGTGCACTTGAGGGTTTCTAAGTCTGAAGAAGGAAGTCCTGTAGATGTAGACTCTATCCTCAAAGATTTGCTTCAAAGATGCCAATAATAAAGCCACTTGCAATGATCCTTCTAGGGCAAACCGAAGTAAAGAGTTCATCTGTAAACCCTGAGGTTACTAGCACCAAGCCTACAGTTTCTGAATTTGCGACTACTAGACTTATGGCAGAAGAATCTGTAATTGCTAAACCCTCGATTACTGACCTTGCTACTAATGTGCCAGTAGTTACAGAAACTGTGGTTGCTGAGCATATAGTTGCTGAGAATGTGACTGCTAAATGTGAAGCTACTGAACCTGCATTTACCGAACCAATAGCTGCCGAACCTGTAGTTGTTGAATCAATGGCTGCTGAACCTGTAGCTGCTGAACATGTGGTAGCAATTGGTGAATTCGAAGAGGTTAATTTCAATATTCCAACCAGTGGGGAGTCAGTTAACCCTGAAGAATTAACTCAACTACCAAGAACTAATCCAGTTGGTTATGATGCACAGAATCTTGCCGGGACCTCACAAGCAACTGGTTCCTCGATAAACCGTACACCTGAACCAATTACTTGGTCATTTGGGGAACCTCTTTCTCAGTTGGGTGATAGTTGGTTTGGCAATCCCTTCATTGCCTTAGCTGATTTAATTCCGGCCAATCATGTGCCAGATATCAGTGCCCAATTCCCAAAGGAAGTAATGGAGCACATGTTGTATCACCAACTTGAGGTAAATATTTCTTTTATCTTTCTGAATGTTGATAATAATATTCTTATTTTGACAAAATTCTTTTCCTAGTAGGATCAATGCACAGCATGAACTACTACCTCCATTTCAGAAGGTCTGCTGAGAGTTCAGCTCTGGAGGCCGAGAATTCAAAAAAGAAACTTGAAGATGCTGAGGCTGAGATTAAACGGCTACAAGAAGTATCATCTCAGCAAGAAAGTGAGCATCTCCTTTCTGGAGAACAGATAATCGAGTTGGAAGCTCAATCTATTCAAGCAAATTCTCGAATCCGAGAATTAGAAACTGAGTTAGCTGCTGAGAAGGCCAAGACTAAGAGGTTGTTAACAAACTACTCAAATCTTGAAGATGAAGCTAACCAGTTTAAAGAAAAACATGTTGATGCCGAACTTCATTGCCGAGCTACCGAGTCTCGTATTAACTCAGTTTCTGAAGAACTTGAGGAAGCATAGAAATATTCTTCTGTTCAATGTACTAGAGCTGAGGTAGCTGAGGGAAAATTGAAAATAGCTGAAGAACAACTTCTGGCTGCTGGGAGGAAACAAAAATTGACAAATAAGAAGCTTAAAGCTGCTAAGAAGAAGACTTCAAGTCTTAAAAGAAAATTTTCCCGAGCTAAAGACCAAGTGATCAGATATAAAGACAAAGCTCAAAATTTCTATAAGAAACTTCCATTTGCTTCCTGGGGCCGAGATTATGGTTGGGGTATAGGTTTCATCTTTGGTTTTGAAACTTTTCGAAGCTGGTCTAAGAACCCCCTTGAAGGTGTTGACCTTGATACTATTAGACCCAAAGATATTCCCCCTACCGAAGAAGCAATCACGAAGATTGCTATAATCGGACAGGAGCAAATGTCAGACTACAAAGGAATTACATACTTCGGTTTCAACCCATTTGCCAGATATGAAGCTAGGGAACCTTCTGCTGCTAAAGAGCACCCCGAAGAATCTTCATCTGATGATAACTCGGAAAAATCAGTAAGCATATCAGATGAAGAATGGGATCATGAATCGAATGAAGGTGGCTGAACTTCCAAATGTAATCCTTTGCACATTTTTTGAATGAAATGAAATTCAATGTTCAGCCTCTCTTCTTGTTTCTTCCATTTTTGATAATGAATAGAAAGTTTTTGCTTTTTGCTCTTCTTGCTTTGTGATTTTGCTTTGTGAATGAATTGCTTTGTGACCTTATTCATTCCAACGAATTCTTCATACATGCTTACCCCTCGATTCCCATAGTTTATGAGCTCAATTAATAAACGATGGGAATCTTACAAATTACAAGTTGGGAGTTTAATTGTTGTGATTGTTTTGCATGATGCTCAGTCTCGAGAACAACTTTGTTCAGCGATGTTTCACTGTGAATGTTTGGTTCATAAAGTACTTGGTTGGTTCAGCTGTATTAGTTGAACATTTGCCTCGGGAAAGCGCTTAGTTCAGCTATTTTTCTCCGAGGTCTTCGCCTTAGGAAAACGCTTTGGATATATTTCTCCAAGTGAAACTCGGGAAAGTGCCGTGGCTATATTTCGCTAAGTGGTGCCTCACGAAAGCGCTTTGTTCAGCTATATTTCGCTGAGGACTTTTGCCTTAGGAAAGCGTTTTGGCTATATTTCTCTGAGTTATGCTCAGCAAAGCGCCTTTGCTATATTTCTCTAAGGTTAACCTTCGTTTGAAGGTTAAGTTCGAAAAGCGCTTTGTTTAGCTATATTTCCAAACTCATCCTCGGGAAAGCACCTCGGTTATATTTTACCGAACTAAGCTCGGGAAAGCACTTTGACTATATTTCACCGAAGGGTTTGGAAAGCACTTTTACAGGTATATTTCCAAATTGGATTCTCAGAAAAGCGCTTAGTTCAGCTATATTTTCCGAGTGTGAAGTAGAGCATCTTATTTGCTATGTACATTAAGAATTTTGTATGATTATAACTTTAAAAGATTCTTTATTCATAAAACACTTATTTTACAATAGCAAGATAAGAAAAAATGAATCTCTGAACTTATAATTCTTATACAAAATACTTCTTAAGATGCTCAGCATTCCATGGTCTTTGAAGTCGTTTTCTTTTTGAATCTGCGAGATGATGTGCTCCTACTCTTAAACATTCAATCACCTTGTATGGTCCTTCCCAGTTCGGTGATAATTTTCCATCAGCTGAATCTTTAGTTGCTATAGTTACTTTTTTCAAGACCAAATCGCCAACTTGAAAACTGCGATGTTTAACTCGCTGATCAAAATACCGAGCTATCCTCTGTTGATATCCTGCCATAGTTATTTGGGCTTGATCCTGCTTTTCTTGCAACAGATCGAGATGTAGCTTTAGACCTTCATTGTTAAATTCGGAATTGAAAGTTTCTACACAAAAACTCCCTGATCCAACTTCAGCTGGAATGACTGCCTCAGTTCCAAAAGTTAAAGCATAAGGATTTTCCTTGGTTGGAGTTCTTCTGGTGGTGCGATATGCCCATAAAACTTCTGGAAGATCCTCTGCCCAGTTTCCTTTGTGCTCACCAAGCTTTTTCTTTAGAATTTTGAATATAGTCTTATTTGTTGCTTCCACCTACCCATTTGCTTGAGGATGTCCTGGAGATGAGAAATAATTTCTAACATGAAGCTTAGCACACCGTTCACGAAATGAATCACAGTCAAATTGTTTGCTATTATCTGTGACAAACGCATGTGGAATTCCATACCGGCATATAATATTTTTCCAAAGAAATTTTTCAATACTCTTTACTGTAATATTCACCAAGGCTTCTACCTCCGCCCATTTGGTAAAATAATCTACAGCAACTATAGCAAACTGAACACCCCCTTCCCTCGAGGTAACAGTCCTACTATATCCACCCCCATTGTGAGAATGGCCAAGGTGAAGAGATTGAACTAAGCTCCTCAAGAGGTTGCTTAATGATATTAGCAAAATGTTGGCAATTGTCACAAGTTTTGCCTATTTGTATGGAATCCTGATTCATATTTGGCCAAAAAAATCCTGCTCTAACAGCTTTATGTGCCAACATTTTTGCTCCCGAATGACTGCCACAAATCCCTTCATGGATTTCCCGAAAAATATAATTACCTTCTTCTTTAGAAACACACTTAGGAAGAGGTAACACAAAACCTCGTTTAAAAAGAACTCCATTGAGTAGAGTGAATCGAGCAGCCTCTTTCTTTAATTGCACTGCCTTCTTTTTATCCTCTAGGAGAACACCTCTTTCTAAATATGTGACTATTTCTTCAGCCCAAGCAGGCATGTCTTCAATTGTTAAAATCATAACCTCCTCGGTTATTGTAGGTTGTTGCAAAACTTGAATTGGTTGATCGGTTTCTTCCACCTCATTGTCAATTGCTGAACCCAGCCGAGCTAAAAAGTCTGCTTTCTCATTTTCTTCCCTCGGGATTTTACCAATACAGAATTTTTGGAAAAACTTATGCATATTCTGTACTTTAGATAAATACAACTTCATTTTACTTCCCTTGGTCTCAAACTCACGACGAATGTGGCCAACAATTACATGAGAATCACTGCGTACTTCTACAAACTCTGCTTCCATCTCTCGGGCTAAACTGAGTCCAACTATGACTACTTCATACTCTGCTTCATTATTAGTAGTTTTGAACTCTAATCTCAAAGAACTATTCTATTCTTTCCCATCTGGTGTAATTAATACTACTCTAGCTCCACCATTCTATTTTGTAGATGACCCATCCACATAAATCACCCATGTCTTGTCTTTCAGCCATGCCTCTAGGTCTTGCATATTAGTGAATTCTACCAAAAAATCTGCAAGTGCTTGGCCTTTAATAGCATTTCGCGAAACAATTTGTATATCAAACTCACTAAGTTCAATTGCCCAGTTAACTAACCGACCAGATAAATCCAATTTTTGAAGCACTTTCTTTAATGGATACTCAGTTAGCACGTTGATTGTATGAGCTTGAAATTATGGTCGAAGCTTTCTTGATGCAATTGTTAAAGCAAAAGCGAGCTTTTCCATTTGCACATATCTTTCTTTAGCTCCACGTAATGCTCAACTGATGAAATACATTGGTTTCTGTACTCCTTCTTCTTCCCGAATTAGAGCTGCACTAACCGCAATTGGAGACACAGCTAAATACAAATACAATGTTTCTCCAGGAACAGTTCAGCTCAACAAAGGTGGACTAACTAGATACTTTTTTAGTCGTTCAAACGCCTGTTCACATTCTTCAGACCACTCTAATGCTTTTCTTAAGATCTTAAAGAAAGGAAGACATTTATCAGTAGAACGAGAAATGAACCTATTTAACGCTGCAATCCTTCCTGTTAACTACTGAACTTGCTTTGCATTTTTCGAAGACTGCATATCTAATACTGCTTGAATTTTTTCAGGATTAGCTTCAATTCCTCGGTTTGACACCATGTAACCGAGAAATTTCCCTGATGAAACTCCAAAAGCACACTTTGTAGGATTCAACTTCATTTTGTACCGCTTCAACGTTATGAATGCTTCTTGTAAATCTTTCAGATGATTTGTATGTAGCTTACTTTTGACCAGCATATCATCAACATAAACTTCCATATTCTTCCCAATATGTTCCTGAAACATCTTGTTTACTAACCTTTGATAAGTAGCACCAGCATTTTTTAAACCGGAAGGCATAACTTTATAACAGTATAATCCTTGATCAGTAATAAAAGTTGTTTTGTCTTGATCAGATGGGTCCATGAAGATCTGATTGTAGCCAGAAAATTCATCCATGAAGCTCAGCAACTCATATCCAGCTGTCGACTAATATGTGGCAATGGAAAACTGTCTTTTGGGCATGCCTTGTTAAGAACGGTGAAATCCACACACATCCTCCATTTCCGATTGGGTTTTTTGACCATTACTACATTAACCAACCAATCGGGACAATATACTTCTTCAATAAACCGAGCTTTGAGCAGTTTGTCTACCTCCTCGGCAATTGCCATGTTTCTTTCAGGCAAACTTTCTTCACTTCTGCTTCACTGGTTTTATTTCTGGATTCACATTTAATTGATGAACAATATCTTTCGGATCAATCCCAGGCATATCTTCATGAGACCATGCAAAGACTTCTAAATTTTCCTGAAGAAACTGAATAAGAATTTCTTTAACTTTCGAAGTCAATTGAGATCCGATCTTCACAACTTTCCCTTCTGCTATTAGTATATCAACCAACTACTCGGCTGGTTCTTTTTTCAACGGAATCTTCTTTTCACTGCCCACATTACTGATCATCAAAAGTGCTGATTCTGAAGATCTTTTTAGAGACGTATTATAACACCTTCTTGCTCCAACCTGATCGCCTTTAACCTCACCAACCCCTTCAATTGTTGGGAACTTCATCTTCAGATGATAAGTGGAAGTTGCAGCTCTTAACTGATTTAAAGTTGGGCGACCGATAATTGCATTATAAGCAGATGGTTAGTCAACAACCAAAAAATTTACCATGATAGTAACTTGTTTAGGAGTAGTTCCTATTGTAACAGGAAGATAAATCAATCCTATCGGTTGAACATGCTCTCCTGTAAATCCTATCAAAGGTGATAAAAAAGGTTTGATCTTTTCCCGACCAATACCCAATTGCGAAAGACTGTCCAATACAAAATATCTGCCGAGCTACCATTGTCCACTAAAACTCGATGAACAACATGGTTAGCCACTGTTATAGTTATCACCAGTGCATCATCATGAGGCATTGAAATCTCTTTTGCATCTTCTTCTGAAAATGTCAGGATCATAGGGTTTTGTTTTTGTACTTTGGAAGGCTTTTCAAGAAAGAAAACTTCTTCCATTTTTGCTTCCCTTGCATAAGCTTTCCTTGCCGAACTAGATTCTCCTCCACAAGCTAATCCTCCTGAAATTGTTTGAATCTCACCAACAATAGTCTGGTTTTGAGAATTTTGTTGATTGTTCTGAGAAATCTTCGGTTCATCACACCTTTGTTTCTGATTACACAGGTTATCATTATTGTGCTCCGATCTTTGATTCTGACTATCTTGAGGATTTCTATCTTTGCCCCTTTCTTAAGCTAGGAATTTTAATAACTTCTCATTTTTTAGAAATTTTTCAATCTCAAACCGAAGACTTATACAATTTTCGGTATAATGACCATGATCATTATGATATTCACAAAATTTCTGAACATTACGATTCTGGGGAAGAGCTTTCATCTTTCCTGGCCATCTAAAGTTCGGATCTTTCCTCACCTCCATGAACACCTTGTAAACAGTTGTATTCAAAGGTGTCCATCCTACATACTACTGTTGATTCTACTTGTGTGGTAGCTCAATCTTCTTTTTTTGGATTTTTGAAATTTTGCTGATCTTTCTTCTTCTTTTCAACAAAAGCCATTGGTGTCGCTTTAGTAGAGTCAGAAATAGGCTTACCCCCTTTGGCTTTGGACTTCATCAAAGCTAAAATAATTTCTTCTTGATTGATAAATTCCTCAACTTTATTCATAAATTGTCGGAGAGTTTCCAAGCTAATTCAGCCATCAATGGTCCATCAGTTTTTATTCCATGCATCAAAGCTGAAAGAACTGTCTGCTCATTCGGACTTTCCACTGTCAACTTCTCCCAATTAAACCGTAACATGTAATCTTTTAAAGATTCGGTTTTCCCTTGTGTGAGAGATAATAAGTATGCATGACTTTTCTTTCTTTTCCGAATCGCAAGGAATTGACTCAGAAATTGTCATCCAAGAGAATCAAAACTATCAACAGATTTAGGACTTAAACCTCCAAACCATTCTTTAGCAATCCCTTTCAAAGTTAAAGGAAAAGCTCGGCAAGCAATTTCATCATGAGTATCATGAGGAATGATATAAGCTCGGACACTCTTCATATGATCACTAGGATCTCCACTTCCATCATATTTATCAACCTGAGGAACTTTAAACTTATCAGGGAGAGGAAAACTCATCACCCGATCAGTAAAAGGTAAATTAGTATACTGCATAAGATCTTTAGTCACAGACCGATTTTCACCATTTTCAATTAAAAGAGCCATTTTTTCATATTTTTCCTTAAGATCTTGAACATCTTTATTTACAATAACCTCCTCAGGCTTTACATGATGTGAACGACTATGATGAGAATGACTATGATGAGATTTAACACAATTAGATTCACCATGATGAGACTTGCCACCAAGATGTATATCATTACAAGATCTTTCTCGGCGAGAATTTTCTTTTGTTCGGACAGTATTATGACTTCCATGTACTGAACTTTCATCATCTTACCGAACCGATTGCTGTCGGATTGGTGGTTGTGGCTTCTTAAATTCTTCTTCATGTCTCTCTTCAAATACTGGACCTTTTCTAGGAAGTAACCTAGAAACAATATCTTCATTTTGTTTCTTCATAGCTTCAATTGATTCAACAATACGCCTCATAAAACCTCCCAATAAAGCTATCTATGTATTTGGATCATGAGATGTTCCAGAAATATCAGTTTGAACATTCGGAACAGGGTGTGGGGATGTATTCACCATATCGGAATTTTAAAATTAGTAAGAACCGATAAAAATTGAGTTCCCACAGACGGCACCAAACTGTTTAAACACAATTTTCCGAATGATGAAATAGCACGAACCATGTGAACGTTGTAATGTCCGAAGAATCACCTAACTACAAAATAATAAGAAAATGATCAAAGCTACCGGTGTTAATCGGCGGGGAATAGCTTCGATGCCTAAATCAGTCACTGTGTTTAGGAGAAAATATAAACTTTGAGTATTGTAAATGAGATGAAGAGAGTTGAGAATATCCGATTAAGGAAAGAAGAAGTCACCCAAAACTGAAATGAGACCTCCTTTTATAGGCATCAGATAGTAGTTGCTTATCTAGCATAGTGGTCCTCCTGAGGATCCACGTGTCATATATTGTGTTGATGAATAATAGGAGAATGCCACGTAAGCAAATAAAGCCTCCCGAGGATAATCTTTGGGAGTATATACTAGACTCGATTTACCGAGTCTTTGAACCGAATGTTACATACCGAACTTAGGTGGGTATAAAATTACTAAACTTAAGTTCGGTAAGTAGGTGTAAATAACCGAGCTTGTATTGTGGGCCGAATGATTGTTTTGTTGGGCTTAATATGGCTGATCCATGATCTAACAAAGCTGAAATTACGCAATCCTACACAAACACCATTGCTGAAGGATCTTCATGTCCTAAGTACATAACACAACAATAAAATGTCCCTTTAATATCACACTGCAATCCAAAAGCAAAGTTCTGGCCAAATATTACCAAATGGAGAAATTTACTACATCTTTTTTGCTTTTATGATTTTGGGTCCCGTAATAGTAAATGATATACACGACGAGGCAACAAGAAAATCAAAGAAAATTTTACTCACTAAGATTGGTCGCGAGAGGTTGATAGATTATAACGACAGCATTAACAAACCGCAGAGACTTGTTTCCTAATGGTTGTTCGAATGAGAAAAATGAAGAAAAGTTTTAGTATAAAATCCTTTCCCGCAAGGAAATGATGTTTTGGGATTAAATACCCAAATGACGCCGTTTTGATATAATTTATGTTTTTAATATATATATATATATATTGTGAGTAGATAGAAATAAATAATATCCGCCTCGAATAGCCTGAGTCCACTGTCTACCCATAAGCCATATGTGCGGATGGATAGCAATACATGCATAAGAGCATGTTTGTGATTGTATTTGAGAAATCGAACTTTTAAGTTAAAAAGAACTTTTTTGGCAAAAACTTTATTTTTAAGCTTTTGTCAATAGTGCGTTTTTGTTATTTTTAGGCTTTTTGACTTTCAAAAGCGTTTTAAATTTTTTTACCAAACGGACTTTTAGGGTGTTAAACACAGTTTTAGAGTCCTCCCAAAAGAACTCTAAGACAACATTATTTTTGGAAATATATTTGGTAAGGCATTTGAAAAGGCTTTGATAGTGCTTTGACCAACATGACTAAAGTCTTAAC
>NC_081542.1:33245020-33328294 GCF_901000735.1 Corylus avellana
TGTTTCAAGATATCTCGTCTCTCTCGGCTGCTACATCTTAGATCTCGCCTCTCTTCAACTTCTCCATCATTCATCTTTCAGCTTCTACATCTTAGGCACTTTGCCTTTCTTTAGATATGTGTTTTTTGGTGGTTTGAATCTCTATTTTGATGAATGAAAAATAAAAAATAAATAAATAAATAAAACTAGCTTGATACATAAATTTGATATTTTTGGAGATTTTGAGTTGTGATTCCTCTGCTTAGTGGAATTGGGGCTGATTTTGTTGGGTATAAGAATTGTTGTTGTTGAGATTGTATATGCATAGTATTGATGTTCTCAGCATTGTTGCCGTCTATACCTGCATTTGTTGCCTTCTTTAATTTCTATGGGGATTGGGCCTATTGCGTGGGTGAGGAAGCTTGTTGTTGGCGTTGGGTTGCTCTGATTGGAGATATTCATGGAAGTGGTCTTCCTCAATTCCTATCTAGCCTTCAATGGAGTGCCAAAAATCAGCTTCCTGATGGTTCATGGAGCAACAGAGATATTTTTTTTTTGTCTTTTTTTGTTTTTTTTTGTTTTTTTTTTTTTTTTGTTATGATTCCCCTGTCTAAATAGTTATTGTGCTCAGATTGTGCTTTTGGATTTCAGGCTCAAATTTATTTTGTAGTTTTATAGTCAGCATGCTGCACTATTGAATATGTATGCCCATATCAACGGCTTTGGGCTCTGGTTATAATGTTTTTTTTTGGTATTGGCTATGAGGGATGGTTTAACAACCAGTGAAAGACTGATGCAGTGGGGATTTAATGGAGTAGTATTGTGCTTGTATTGTAGGAGTTGCATTGAGGGGAGGAATCACTTGTTTTTCGCTTGTGGCTATGGTAAAAGGATTAGGAGGGAGGTTATGAAGAAGTTTTTAATCGATGATTCTCTTATTGCTAGGGAAGATATTCTGAAATGGGGATAAAAGAATGGAAAGGTAGAACCGTAGAAAAATGAAAGTTGTTTTATGCAAAATGTACTGGGATTAGGAGTGTTAAGAGAGCAAACCGCTGGCGAGCGAACTCGGGCTCGGCTAGCATAAGCTCGGCTCGTGCTCGACTCAAACATTAAATGAAGTGTTTTGTGAACACGAATCTTGACTCGAATATTAAACGAAGCAAGCTCAACTCGACTCAGCTAAACTCATAAGCAAGCTCGTATAAGGCTCGTCTTATTTATTAGGTTCAACTCGTATATTTTTAATAAGTAACAAATAACAATATATAGTAAACATTACTCAATAATAACAAATATATTATATATCTTTGTTTTTTGTTATTTCTGCATATGTGTTTATATATATATATATAAACACACACACATATGTATATATGTATATGTATACATATATGTGTATATGTACATATACACATATGTACATATATGTAAGAGAAACGATATAGGTTACGCGGCGTGCGTGAACAGTAACGCACGCCGCTGATGTGGCACATGCCACGTCGTAACCTCTGTTTAAAAGTTATATATATATATGTATGTCAAAACAGAAACAGAGAGACACGATCGTCTTCCCCCCCACCCCAAAAAATTTCCCCCAAAACCCATTTTCCCTCCACGGCTCCACCCCATTCTCCCTCCACCCAAATTCTCTCTCCACCGGCGTCGGCGCCGGCTCCGTAATCCCACTGAAACCGGCGCCATGATCTGCTCTCCCACACCGTCGACCGACCCCTTTCCTTTCTCCATTTTTCCTCCCCAACCCCTTTTCTCCACCGTCCATCCTCTCCTCTCCCCATCGTCACCGCCGCCGACGACCACCTCCACTGCCCTCCATCAGCTCCGGCGCTTTCCCCAAAAGTATTCCCTCCTACCACACATTTCATTTGCCCCCTAAATTTTCCCCAAACCCATTCTCCCCCACCGGGCCATGAGCCCATTACGAAATCCAGTTACAAAACAAAAAACTTCACAGTTACGATTCAATAGTCCCAGTTCAGACTTCATTTCTCATTTCGTAGAGTTTGGGGCGCGCAAAGTATTGAATTTCTCCGATTTTCTCTTGTTGCGCATGTTTTGGTGAGTTTGATTTCTCGTCCTCTCTTTGAGCTTGTTCTGGAAAATGGGGGAAGAGAAATGGTGAGCGTGAAGTAATATTATCATCTTTTTGGGTCTTTAGGAATTGAAAAGCTGATTTGAGTGGAGATTATTTCTGGGTGCTGAGATTTCAAACAATTTTTTAAGCACTTTCACTCTCAATTCCTTTAGTTTTCTCTTATATTTCTCTTCAGCTGTTCAACTTGCTGTAATTTTTAATTTAATTTAATTTTTTTAAGATTATTGGTGCATTATTCAACTTGCTGTAGGTTTTGTGCATGCATGTAGATTTTTCTGGTGTAATATTGTTAATGCTGATTTTTTGTTTGGGCTTGTTTTTTCTTGTTTTTGTGCTTTGAATCAAGCTTGTTTATAATTGCTTCAAAAAAGAGAAATTGGAAAAGGTCACTCTGTTATCAGTTCTAGAATATTTGGTTTCTTTTTGTCATCCTTTCCAAGAATCACATGGAGAATGTTTAGAGAGTTCTACACCGGTTGGTGTGGGATTAGTTGTGGGTTTGGATGCTAATTGGGCACATCTACCTACTAGCTTAAGTTTTTGGGTCCAATGCTTTAGCACTGTCTCAATGTTTAGATACCTTGTACTCTCTACTTATTTATTGCAAATTTTAAGTAGTTCGGATGGTCATGGGAGGACTTGCAATGGTCTAAGTTCATTTCGTAATGGGCTCATGGGTTGTTGAAGATACGAGGTTTTGTAGAGATGCTTGGGTTATTACAAATTGATGTCTCATGGTGACTGGTCTTTATTGCATTTCTTGTTTGGTTGCTGAGAAATTGAAGGAAAAGAAAAGGCTTGTTCAGTGACTTTATCGAAAATCAAAATATTTGTGTAGGTTTTTAAAGTTCTGCAATTTGAAATTCGTCGTAACAGTCAAAAGTTTGATTGTAAGAACTAATATTCTGTTAAGGATGCTTTGAAAATATCCTGCCAAATTCAGCATGTGGATTTTCTTTGGTGTTGCAGGAACTATATATAGCTCATCACTTTTCCCCAATCGAGCACCAGTTGGAAGGGTTCTGCTTTTGAACTACATTGGAGGGGCTACAAATCTTGGAATTTTGTCCAATGTATGATAGTTAGAGATGATTCACTTCGTGGTTTTAGCGGTATTGCAGTCGTATGGATGGTTTATTTAGGTCAAAAAAACAAACTGATTTTTTTCGTTAACTGTTAGGTGAGGGCATTCACCAATGACCGAATTTCGCAATTCAACTTATTTATCAAAAAAAGATAATTTGAAAGAAAAAAAAAAAGAAAAGAAAAAGGAAGATTTTTTCTTTTTTCTTTTTCTTTTTCTTCCTTTTTTATTTTTTATATTATCTTAGTTCAAATATATGCTTAGATATTGCATACGAAGATCAATGATTGGTCTAACTGGCATCATCTTTACAATCATGGAGCAACCATATTAGGTGTTTCCAAAGTGTTTTAGATTAATGCCTAATCGTGGGCTAGGAGTGAGTGAGGGAGCAATCCTATGTGCCCCTTTTTATCCTATACTGAGAAATTGTTAATGAATATGCATTGAGAGAGTGATGCAAATTTAACCATTTTTTCCTAAGCTGGGAAATAGACAATGATTTTGTGCTATTTGTAAATCTGGGTTATAATCATTGTAGCTTGCTTTGGATGCTCAAAATCATTAAAGAATACACAAACAAAAACAAAAAAGATGGTAGAAAATTTTGAACGTTTGTGTATTGTTAATGCTTACTGAAGCATGAAACACTTCTAAATATGATACATGATTCAATAGAAATGTGGTGTGTCATGTACATTCCATCATAATTGTTTACTTTTGATCAAAATTGGAGGCAGCCCCTTGAATTTATTTCCTTACCCCCCAGTAAGGAAATAAAGTGTTTTATTCGTTTGACATTTATGGATGCAAATTTGTTTGCAGGTTGGCCAAACAAGGTGTTGTATTAGATTTTTCTAGTGTACCTTCTTTGGTTACTCTATCAACTAAGACGGTTATATATAGATATTATTGCGGATATAAGTGATCTTCTCATAAAAAGCATAAGTTGAAGGTTTCTTTTTTTGAAACAACTCGATGGGGATAGGGGAAGAGAGCAAGCCTCCTAATCCTTCCAAACCAGCTTCTTCAGCTCAGGTATCCTTGTCTTTTTCTTAACACCCTAATTATATTCTTTTACATTTTATTGTTATTTTTTTTTTAGGTGTTTTAAAGTATTGTCATTTACCTTTTCAGGAAATACCAACAACGCATTATTTTGATTGGTCGAGCTCCTTGCAGGTTCGTGATAAGAATATGTTTAGTTTAGTTTTTTTTAAAGAACCAAAAAAAATCATTATGACTATGAATTTTTTTCATTATTTATATGGATTAGTTTTGGATACCCAGTGTTTCTTGATTATGCTTATTATTATCTTGGAGCTACGCAAGCCCCATTTTTTGCCTCAACAGTTGCTTCTACAACTCCCCACCCCTATCTATCAAGAAGCCAGGTGAATTATAGCTATGCTTTGGATCATGTAGATGCATACATTATGTACAGGATATAAGGTTCTTATTTTCTTTCTTGGTGATGTTTCAGCATCTGTTGATCCCACCATATGGGATGACAGTTCCATACCCTGGTTTATTGCCTCCATGGGGAGTTTATACTCATCCTAATATGACCACGGTAATCCTAGTCACTTATATATATTACAATGCAAACACGTGCTGCACGTGTGACACGATTAAGCACATCGTTGCTGCTTATAAATATTGTAAAGTTTATGAATTTGTCATCTAAGTTTTTTCCTATATCTTCTGTAGACTCCAAACCCACTACATGTCAATATAGAGTTGGAAGGGAAGGGCCCCTATGGAAATGATCGAGTTTGTACAAAAAAATCCATGGGAACTCCTGGAAGCGCATGCAATGACAGTGCTTCACATTGTTTGTCTCCCCTTCTTGCTAATAGTGTTGATAGTGGTAATGAGGGTACATTAGATGCAATTGAAAAGAATAATGAGAAACAGGTACATTATATCATGCATCAATAGGGTTTGGTTTCTCAATTGATCAGTTTGGTGTTTTACGTATGCATATGCCGTAATGATTGAAATATTTATTTATAGCATTAGCTTTACATTGCTCTGTTGATATGTTGTTCTTTATTTGTTGTCTTATGAAAACGTGCCAATCAATGTAGGATTCTTATGGAAGTAAGGAAAGAATGTTTCACCGTATGGTTGCAGATGGTATATTTTTCAGTTTCAACCTAAATGATTCCTACTTATGTGTGATCATCTATATTTTCATCCTCTCTTGGTTGTGATGATTTTGTACTCACTATAACTTCCGCAGGAGCCAATACACAAAGTCACACTGTTGGGGCCATTGGTGAAGCTTTAGTGCCTCCTGCCTCATTACCACTTGTGATGGGATCTAAATCTGTAATGCCTGAGCAATTGATGCAGGTATTAATGTTAGATGTTCCCCCCACCCTCCCAATTTAATAATCGTTTCACATCCCTATTCTCAATGTAAAGTATTTATATGTTGCTTCTAATGAAAATGCTACACTTACTAAAATTTCTCCATAAAATTCCTTTCCCAAATGATGTTTTAACATTTCATAAGATCTATTATTTTGGGAAATGTTTGACCATCTTATGGGATGGTGACATATCACTTGGAAACCAATTTTAGGGGAAACTTTTGGTAAGTGTAGTATTTCTCTGCTTTTAAAGGAGAGAATATATTACATGTTAAAAGTTGGCAATGGGGTTGTTATGAACCTAACAATTCTCTGCTTACATAGATTCCAAATGACGACGAGCCATTCCTTGAAGTTGCCCCTCAAATTGGTTAGTTAGTCTTTACACTCTTTTATTAATATCATTGAGTTTCTTTCTCATAGTAAATTTTATTCATTAGTTGTTGATTGTCATTTAGTGAATGTTGTGATTCCAATCTTGTTCCGATATGTTGATTGGGTAACTGTATTTTTTTTTGTCATCTAGATGAAAATGAAGTTGTCTGTGATTTAGAGTTGGTAGACAAGGATGACAATGATGTGCAATGCAATAAGAAAGAAGCAGAACCGGAGGTAGGAATGAAGTTTAGTTTCAGAAAAAAGAACTAATACTATATTATAGGCGATATGCTCAGCAATCGGGGTTTGGGGTGACATCTAAAGGAGGTAAAAATAATCCAGATGGGAGTCATAAGTACGTCACCCTCACATGTGCTCGTTATGGCAAGAAGCAAACTGATGCAATTAATATTCACAAGCCTAATCCGACAACGAAAACTGGGTGTAAGGCCAAGATCAATGCATCGTTTAGGGATGGAGCATGGTGCTTGACTACTGTTAATGTGAACCATAATCATGCTTTAAGCCCTAGTAAAACAAGATTTTTTCGATGCTATAGGAGGATAGATGATAATGTGAAAAGAAGGCTCGAATTAAACGATATAGCTGGGATAGGTGTGAGTAAGAACTTTAACTCTCTTGTTGCTGAAGGTGGAGGGTATGAGAATCTGTCATTCATAGAGAGAGATTGTCGAAATTTTATTAACAAGGCAAGACATCTTCGGCTTGGCAAAGGAGGTGCTGGAGTACTTTACGACTACTTTACTAGAATGCGAGAAATGAATGATGGCTTCTATGCTGTGATAGATTTGGACGACGACTCTAGGCTAAGGAATGTGTTCTGGGCTGATGCACGAAGCAGGGCTGCATATAAGTATTTTGGGGATGTGGTTACATTTGACACGACGTATTTGACCAATATATATAATATGCCATTTGCTCCTTTCGTGGGAGTGAATCATCATGGTTAGTCAATACTTTTCGGGGCCGGATTACTATCAGGTGAGGATACGGCCACATTTGTTTGGTTGTTTGAAACATGGTTGAAATGCATGAACGGTGAGAAGCGTCGAATGTTGCACATTCAAGCCCCTTAATTTGCATATGTTAATTCCTTAGCATTGTTATTTGTTTGATTTTGTTTTGTTTTTGTGTTTTCAGGTTATAAATCAAGATGCAATTAATTCCATTGATTTTGGCCTTAAAAGCACACTCTGAGAAGACCTAGAAGATATGGTTAAACTTAACCAATCATGGTTAAGTTTAAATCAAATAAAGAAAAGGATTAATTCGGAATTTCTCAAATTGGAGTCAAAATCGGATTGGATTCAAATTTGGATTCTGCATATGTCTCGGTATTTTAGCCATAACTTTCAGCTCAAATATCCGATTGAGGTGATTCAAGTGGCACTGGAAAGATAACTCAAATTGCTACAAATCATTGGGAAATAGTATTTTCCTAATTCGGAGCGCCGCAATGCCAAAATCGCCCCGCAAGATAGGAATGCAATTCTGGGTGAATCCTATTCCGATTTGGACTTAGGTTTTCTTTATCCTAATTGGACTTGGACTTAAATCTCCGAAATTTCTAGGTTTCCTAGGGCTTCTAGGACTGGCTTGCTCCCTATAAATAGACCCTTAACCTTCAAGAGAAGGTGTGCTTAGTTTTAGATACAAAAATCTTTTTGGAGGCTTGACAAGTTGAAGAGGAGATAATCCATGGCAGGAGGCCATCCTAGCACCCCGATGCGCGGCTAATTTTGTAATAGGGTGTTGATGTAGCCCTTTCCAAGTAACAATGGTTTAATTGTATTTATAGATTTCAATTTATGCATGTTGATTGTATAACTATGAGAATTGCTACCTTTTGATTATGTTCTTAATTATTAAATGCAATTGTTCTTAAATTCAAAAGTCAATATTTGTGAAATTCTTCTCTTGTCTTAGAAAGTATTTTACTTTTATTGATCTCAAATCATTCTTGTTTTCTGTGATCATCAGAATGACGGTTATACAATGGGTTTAATTGACATATGATCAATAGGATTTGATAGGTCATGCCTAGGGAAGACGGATTGTACTACACCCTAGTTTAGTGTAATTTAGGTAGACAGTCCGTGCCAACCAAAGATGGGTTACACTTATTCATTGATTGTATGTATCCTGTTATAGAATTTGATAATTCATACCTAGGGAAGACGGGTCGTACCGCATCTTAGTGGTTAGGTGGACGATCCGTGCCAACCGAAGATGAATTATACTTATTCTTTAATATGGTAGTTTCTTGTTTATTTATAACATGCATAGAATGAATTTTTGGATTAAATCTAATTGACCATTGTTATGCAGTTAGTGGTGAAATCAATCCCCTATTCTATCTCTCATACTTTTTATCTTTATTTTCATGCTCTTTACTTTTAAAGAAAATCAAATCAATTATCTTTTTAATTAAGTTAATTTTAATCTTTCGAATTTGATAACAAAACCCCTGCAGTCCTTGAGGTTCAACACCCTCTCTATAGCCGTATCCTACAAAGATTCGTCCTATTGCGAGTGGTTATTTTTATAATTGATATTTTTGGTCACAAAAATACCACATCAAACGACCAAGCTCCAGTTGCAATAATAACAGATCAGGATAAGGCTATGAAAAGTGCAATTGCAAAAGTTTTTCCTAGAGCCCGACATAGATTTTGTTTATGGCACATTATGAAAAAATTCCCAGAGAAGCTAGGATCACATGCTCAATACAAGTGTGGCTTGAAGAGTGCCATACAAAGTGCAATCTACGACTCTCAAACTTGTGTTGAATTTGATAACACTTAGCAAGGTGTACTGGAAAGGTATAATCTTCAGGATAATGCATGGTTGTGTTGGTTATATAGTGAGCGGGCTCATTGGATACCAGCGTATTTAAAAGATACATTTTGGGCTGGAATGCAAACTACACAAAGAAGTGAAAGTATGAATGCATTTTTTGATAATTATGTGCACTCAAGAAGCACGCTGAATGAATTTGTTGACCAATTTGAAAATGCTTTGAGGAGAAAGGCTGAGAATGAGAAAGTAGCTTATTTCAATTATTTTAATGCCATCATTCCCTGTGTATCTCATTTTTCTATTGAGAAGAAATTTCAAGAACTTTATACCAATGCAAAGTTCAAAGAAGTTCGTCAGAAGTTTAGTTGCTTGATGTATTGTAATTGCTCTCTTATTAAAAGTGAAGGTGCAATTTCTACCTACGAAGTATCTGATGAGGTAACAGTTGATGATTACACAAAAGAGCGGAATTTTTGTGTTTACTTTAATGGAGATGAATGTGAAGTTAAATGCACTTGTGGGTTGTTTGAATGTAGAGGAATCTTGTGTAGGCATGCCCTTGCTGTACTGACATTAAAGAAAGTGAAATCTTTGCCCACAAAATATTTTCTTGACCGATGGAGGAAGGATTTGAAGCGCGCATATACTCTTGTTGAGAGTAGTTATAATGTCTTCAGTTGCAACCCTGATGCCCAAAGATATGATTGCTTGTTGAAAAAATGTAGTGAATTAGCAACGCTTACATCAACCAGTGAGGACCATTACATGGATGTCATGCGTTGTATAGACATGTTGCTAGCGAAATACAAGTGCTCAAGGTATGAACCCAGTCCACCCTCCCATGATATTCCATGCGCATCTTCCAAAAGTAATGAAGCCATTGATGGTGTAGTAGTGAAAAGTACCAAGGTTCTTAGTCCTATAGCGGTTAAATGTAAAGGCAAGCCACCATTCAAAAGAATGGTGTCTACAGTTGAAAAAGTCGTGACACAAACAAAAAAAGAAACATCAGAGTCACAACAATGCCAACCAGAAGGGGAGAAAAAATCAGGTTGCTTATTTTTCTTCCTTTTATGAGTGTTTCACTTATTCTTACTAAACGCGTGATCGCATACAAACATTTCAAGCATATTGTAACACATTTGGTATCTTTTTAAATTGAAGGCTTGCCAAGGAATTCAAGAAAGGGAATTTAACACAAATGAAGCTCCATTGGCTTCAATAACTGATACTCAATATGATCGCATAATTGGAACGCAGGAAACTGCTTTTATTAAGGTAAACATACTTGAAGCTCCCTGCTATTGCCAACTTACATTGTTCATTGTCATTCTCCTTTTTCCTTTTTCTTTTCTATTTTATTTTTATTCTTTAATAACTTATAACGGTGTTTTTGTTTTGCTAACTTACTAAGTTGATTTGCTGCAGGATACGGGTTTCAACCTATTTGAATAGGCGATTGAGCATGATGTTTTGTTTTTTTGAAAGCATTGCTCTTTTTTGTTCAGCTAATGCTTTAGTACATGTTACAAGAATTTTTTGGAAGCAGTGCTGTTTTTTGGCTGATGGTGGTGTATAGTTTTTGCAAGTGTGGAATGGTGGGTGCATGGTTTTTGTAAGTTCTAAACATGTGGAATGGT
Source organism: Corylus avellana (assembly GCF_901000735.1). Lineage (NCBI taxonomy): Eukaryota > Viridiplantae > Streptophyta > Magnoliopsida > Fagales > Betulaceae > Corylus > Corylus avellana. Next base: position 33,255,416 of record NC_081542.1, read on the forward strand.
GTACAGTTTTTGTAAGTGTTAAATAGATGCAAGTAACTTCTGGCTACAACAACTACCTATCTATTTGTTGTATCCATCAGGTATTTCCAAATCAATTGTCGATTAACATTGAAAGAATTATTACACTAACTTTTGAATTGGATAGCACACTGATAGAATTTAATTTGGGAAAAATATAAAAAAGCCCCCCAAACTACCAGCCATTTTCGATTTAGCCCCCTAATGTTCCAAAAGTGATAAAGTAGCCCCCTAAACTACCAAACTATTGCATTTTGGCCACTCCGTTAGTCAAAACCGTCAGTTTGGACGGAAACTGCAAAACGACGTCGTTTGTTACAGGTAAGTTACTATAATGCCCTTTTGGGAAAAATATAAAAAAGCCCCCCAAACTACCAGCCGTTTTCATTTTAGCCCCCTAATATTCAGAAAGTGATAAACTAGCCCCCAAACTACCAAACAATTGCAATTTGGCCACTCCGTTATTCATTACCGTCAAATATCATGAAAAATTTAAAACTACATCGTTTTGGCAATGGTAAGTTACCAAAATGCCATTTTTAGAAAAAAAATATCATATTAAAACAAGCAAGCAAAACGGCGCCGTTTTGCTTGAAATTAGGGTTTCCTTACACTTACCAAAATGATGCCACTTTGGAAAGTGTTAGGAATTAAAAGAAAAAACCCTAGACCCCAGTTTATCTTTCTCCCCAAAACCGCCGGCCATCACGTCGTCTATCTCCGACAGCCTGTAAATCTTACCCATAACTCAATCTTTTTATTGTATTTCATGGTATAGCTGTCGGATCGGTGTTGTTTATCTACGAACGTGATTTTTTTGTTTGATTTCTACAATGGGTAAGAATTTTTCGGTGGCGCTTCGTAGCTAGTGGATGGTGTGGCCGGCGGTGATGGATGGTGGTGGCAGGGGCAGTCGTTTTGAGAGAAAGAGAGAGAGGGGCGTTGCGTTTTTTTCACTTGAGGGAGAAGGTTGCCGGAGATAGAACGATGTGGTGGTCGGCGGTTTGGGGGAGAGAGATAAACTGGGGTTGGGAGTTTTTTCTGCGTGGTGTCTAAGGTTTTTTCTTTTTATTCCTAACACTTATCAAAACGGCGCCGTTTTGGTAAGTGTAAGGAAACCCTAGTTTCAAGCAAAACGGCGCCATTTAGCGTGCCTGTTTTAATATGATTTTTTTTTCTAAAAGAGTATTTTAGTAACTTACCATTGTCAAAACGACGTAGTTTTGAATTTTTCATCATATTTGACAGTAATGACTAACGGAGTAGCCAAATTGCAACTGTTTGGTAGTTAGGGGGCTACTTTATCACTTTCTGAACATTAGGGGGCTAAAATGAAAACGGCTGGTAGTTTGGGGGGCTTTTTTATATTTTTCTCAAAAGGGCATTGTAGTAACTTACCCGTAACAAACGACGTCGTTTTGCAATTTCCGTCCAAACTGACGGTTTTGACTAACGGAGTGGCCAAAATGCAATAATTTGGTAGTTTGGGGGGCTACTTTATCACTTTTGGAACATTAGGGGGCTAAATCGAAAACGGCTGGTAGTTTGTGGGGCTTTTTTATATTTTTCCCATTTAATTTTCTAATTTATTTTACACAGATGAGTATATGATTCATCTGTTTATTCAACGAAAGAGCTGAAGAGTTTCATTGTGATCTAACTCATTAACCAGGTATGACCTAGTTTTTGCATTTGTGGAAAGCTATAGAATGTCAATTGGTTGTAACATGCATTCTTCAATTCCCTTGTTTTTGTTTTCGTTTTCAGCTCCCATTCCTTTCTCTTTTTTCTCTCTCTCTCTGACAAAGAAGCAAACGACCTTTAGGTATTGAATCTATCTCTCTGATTTATGGTTGGTTGTTTTTGTTTAGTGGCGTGTTTGTTATTTTTCGGTTTCTTTTTGTGGAAATGCATGCTTTGGTGTTGATCAATTACAAGGGTTTCTTTATGTGTAACATTATGACTGTGATCAACTGTTCTTGAATTTTTAGAGGCTAGGATCATTTCTGACATTATCTTTTCATTCTAATATAAAAAGGATGGATTTGCATTCCTGTTGTTCCTCACTTCGGTTGAATTTCTTAAAATTAAACTAGAAGAGTAGCACTTGGTTGATCAATGTGGAAGAAGGAACATTACCCCCTATCAATATATTTGTTTCTTGAGCTGTTGGTTGGGAGTGGGGAAAGAAGAGGACAAAGTCATTAACCTACTAATTGGGAAAAGAGGAGCATAATTGGTTTTACCTCAAGCCAATCCTGAAACACAGAATGTTACAATAAGTTTTTTTTTTTTGGGTCTATATCAGAAAAAGTAGGGTTATAATCAAATATCTTTGTTTTTGCTAAATAAACATTGTTCTACTAGACTCTATATTAGGATTTGTTAATGATTTAACTTTTATTTGTGGGAAGGAACATAAGAAACGTTTCTGATGTCTACTCTAAGTAATTCAACAAATATATTTTGGCAAGAATGTCCAGTTGGGAAGGTTGAAAGGCAAAAGCTTCTTAATCATAGGGGGTGTGTAGTATGGATTACGGGTCTCAGCGGATCAGGTATAGTTTTTAAACTGACTTGCAGATTACTCTCTGCATTAGGAGCTCTAGATAAGTACTGTGTCCTTGAGAGACTGGACTTATTATGTCTATAATTTATGTTCATAAGAAATTTGTAGTTTTTTGTGGAATTGATGTCTATGTTATTTTTGCTAGGTGGACTCCAAGTTTGAGACTATAGTTAGTTGGTGGTTGTGTATAAATTAAATTTCCAATTTGATGTTAGGCTTACATCTATTGTTGTCATTGAACCTGTATCATTTTGGATTGGTTTTGGATGCAGTGAGCTAGTTCATGATTTGGGTGATCTATAGACAAAAAGATGCCCCGGCCTTTTTCTTTCTTACCTTTTTGTGTGTGGGTGGTTCTCATTGGGAAGTAGATGAGGTTGAGTCACTCAAGATGATTGGACCTTGTGTAATGGAGACCCAGTAAAACACCAGTGAGAGAGTGATATAATTCTAGTTAATATAGTGAAAAGAGGTAAAAAAAGGTCTAAAATAACATGGAAGAAGTCATGAAGAAGGATATGTTAAGTAGAGAAGCGATAAAAAGTATAAATTTAGATAGGATGGAATGATAAAAACGAATACATATGGTACTCCTCGTTAGTTGGTAATGATTCATAGTTGACCTTAGTTAGTTGTTAAGTTGAGTTGAGTCATTCCATTCTAGAATCAATGTTATAGTTTTGTAATCATCACTCATTCAATCTAATGAAGTTGGAATGTGCAATACAGGACTTGGTTCTGCTAAAAACCTGTAGTTTAGTTAGGTTTTAACTGCTTCTATTGTTATTTCAGTCCACAACGTGAATAGACTGGCTTATAAACTGGGCTATGAATTAACCAATACTTCCAGCCTAGCTGGTTCACAGATGATAACTATTGCTTTTAGAGCCTAATTATATGAACAGAGACTATAGGAGGACTTGGGATCCCTTGTTTACGTGTACAGTTTAGCTCAGGTACCATGTGTAGTTTTGTGCCTTTTTTAGATGATGGATAACGTGAATGTAGCTATAGTTGCATTGTTTCATTTTGAGCTAGTTTTAGAATAAACAAAATTTGCATCTTTGAGTAGCTAAAAGAAAAAAACAAAAAAAATTGAATAGTAAAAATTTACACCAGGAAGCTAGTGTATTTTGGTTGAATCTAATTCTTGCAATCCATCCTGTCCTCTTATCATGTAGAGGTTTAATGCAGCAGTTCAATAATGAGAACTGAATGCCAACATTTTTACCAATGATTCCTTCGTGTCTTTCTGAAGATAATTTTTTGGTGAATTAATCACCAGCTGTGGAATCCATAAAACGATTAGAAATGTTGCCTTCTTACACGCCTTATTTGTAGCATTACATTACCAATATGTTGAGAAGTGAACAAGGTGTTCTTATGATGTATCCTTGATGAATTTCCTAGTTAATTAAAGATTTGAGGTGTATTCTAGTATGCTATGCTGGATGTAGTTGCTATGTCTTGCTGAAGCTTTTTGTACAAATTGTTCAGGGAAAAGCACACTAGCATGCTCATTAAGTAGAGAACTGCACTCTAGGGGAAAGCTGTCCTATGTCCTTGATGGAGATAACCTTCGGCATGGACTAAACAAGGACCTTAGTTTCAAACCAGAAGATCGAACTGAAAACATACTTTTGAGTTGGTAAGTATTTTCTGTAAACAACAAACTTTTTCTACTTGGAGGTGGCTAAGGCTTGAAAGTTAGATTTTTATAAACAGATTTAAGGCACGAAATGGACGTGTGAATTGACATTCAATATAGTATGCACTGGTATATGCTTAATTTCATTTCATTAGTTTGTTTATTTATATTGTTGAAGGCTTGTATGACCAACTCAAAAAGGATGGAAATTGGATTTGGATTTTAATGGCTTACACGTCACGCATTGCTCTAGAGTTTTTATTTTTTTATGTTCTTGGTGGTTCTGTCATTTTCCTGGAGTATTGGATCATTTGAAAGAGTTTCTTGATGTGACATGAATTCGATTTTCGATACTGAGTCTTTTCTCTTTCTAAATTTTTAGATGCTTCTTTTTAGCAGCCTGCTATGATGGGTGGTGACATCTTTTACTTTCTGCAGATTAAGAGTCTTCTAGGGACAAAGGTTGAGTGGCTCTACTATATTCTTTAGGCATTCAACTCTGGTGATTTAGTTCATTATCAGGAACTATGTCATGTGCACAATGCTGCTCTGAGGGCTCAACCAGCATTAGTTAAGAATGAGAAAAAGCTGGTGGAAAAGATAAATATTCTCTGCTTGATGGAAATTATTTTCAGGTTTAGCATTTGTCTTTTTTTTTTTTTTTTGGTTCTACCTTTGATTTGTGCCAGAGGAACAAGTCTTTCCCGATACAATTGGCATAATTGATTAACTGCTACATGTTTCCTTGCAGCCGGTCATCTAATGATCGAACTATACCTTTGAGTATCATTGTAGAGCGCACAAAACTTTCTATCGAGGAGGTGGAGCATCTTCTTATGAAGAGCCTTTCTGTAAGTCCCCATGTCCTTGAAATATTTATGAAGAGTAATTGATCTTTAAATGCTTTGTGAATCTTTACTACCTTTGCGACTTTCCTACTTGGCATGTTTCTTGCAACATCAGTTCTTTTGTTTAATCACTTTTAACATTATATGTTTCTCAATAAATTATATGGGGATTGCAAAAAAACTTATTCACACCATTTGCATCAAAGAAGGAAACTTTGTTCCCTCACCAACTACATAATTTTTGTGGAACAACTTTTGATTGAATACAAACCACTGGGAGAATTTTATTGCAGGTTCATCTGATCGAGGGCCTAATTGATCAAGTTGAGGGAACAGTGCATGTATCCTGGATGCAGCCAAGAGTATTGGGGATTCCACAGATCACATCCTTGCGCGATCGTCTGGACAATTGTAACAATTCATTAACAGAAAAGGGAAAAAAATTGGAAAGGCAACCCAAAAAAAAATTAAAAGAGACTCGTCTTTTAAGTCACATGGGCAGTATGGCCAGCTGTATGCTTCCTTTCTTATTGCCTAGTTTTGTTGAATCCTCTTCCTGAAAGGAGCAGCCTCTTGTGCTTCATGAAGTCATCGGTTCCATAGTGGCATCCCTAGAGACAAATGAAAAATGGCTGTTTTACGCTTTAGAGTGGTTTATTAGACTATGTATTTGAAATTTTTCTTACACACAATCAGATGTGATTCTCTTATTGTTGTTAGAGTGCATTTCCTTTTGTGATTATCATTTTATTCTTCTTTTATATATTGCTATGTTTGAACCAGGTTAAGGTCTTCTTGTTCAGCTTCCCTTTTATTCATTTTTTTTTTTAAAAAAAAAAAAAAAAAAAAAAAAAAGAAGAAAGTAGTGGGTGTGCTTAATAAATTGTTTGAATAGTGTTTTCGGTTGTGTTTTGAAAGGAGTTTTTGTAAAGGTGAAATTAAGAGGTGTATCTGGTGGGTTTACATTTGAAAGTTTAGAGCAAGTAAAAAATTGAGTAGTATTTAAAGAAGATAAAAAGAAACAAAACAAAAATGGTTGAAAAAAAATTGAGTTTATTGTAGGTGTCACTTCACAGGTGGTGGTTTCTATATCTTGTTTTGTAACCACCAGGTCCACCACAGATTAGGCATTATATATTGAAGTATTTTGTGATTTGTTTTGGAAAGTGTTTTAGTAGTAGGGACTAGGGACCATATTTTAAAATTATTTGGTAATTATCGTCTAACAAGTATTTTCAATATTTGAACAAAATTATATCTTGTACATTGTCTCTTTTCTTTTTTGGCAAATCTACTATTAAATTTGTAAAAAAACATAGTTGAAAAATGGTTGTGTAACGTGCTTCTTTGTACGGAGATGAATAAGCCATGCGTAAGAGAATGGAAGTAGATATTTATTTTTTATTAGATAAAATATTTTCTCGTTGCTTTTTCCTGTATGAGAAGTGTATGTACAAATGCATATTTTGGAACAAGCATTTCCAAAATCCTCTTAACTTTTATGAATGATGATTGTGCTTTATTTTCTTTGTTTTCACAGGTCTTCTCAAGCCCTTTAACTGGAGAGGATAATTTTCCCTTTCTCTAGTGTTTGAATATTCAAGTTTGAAAGAGCTCTGAACTGATACAGATTGAAAAAAGAAAAGATCTTTAGATCAAAAGAAGTGTTACAAACATATTCTCATTTAATACATTTGGACTTACAAATCAAGTCAACTTCAACATTAGCTTCAGTATAGTAAGATGATCCCTTTTGTACACAGAGAAAACCATATAAACTAGTAGACAGTTAAAACCAAACCCAACATCGAGTGCATGTATTGCCCATGAACACATCTTGTAGAAGACCATTAGAGAAGTTCACATTGAACAAAACGATATTTGGCTATCAGTGGCAAGATCAGCCTGTAATGAGAAATTGCTGATCAAATTTTAAGATTTCATAGGCAAGAAATATAATCAAATTGAAAAATATGATTCTAACCCCAAGTTTAACAATTAAGTCTACCAAACCAATTATTACGCCATTTAATTAATAAAGATAAAATCACCACAATCAAAATAAGCAGAAAATAAACTAGACGCATTTTTTTTTTTTTACGACGAAATAGATTTTTTTAGAATAACTCTTCAAAAGTAAAACCACTCTGTGAATAAACTAGCACATCAAAGTATGAAGCACAAACTAGAAGTTCCAGATTTAGTGATAAGACACCACATCACAGACCACCTCTGCCAGGCTACCAAATAATGCAAAGCAAATGACCATATGTAAATATATATATATATATATATATATAAATATATAACATCCGGCTAAATCTAGTAACAAATTAATATTAAGTTCAAGCCTGTACCACATCATGACTCAGACTAGAAGCTTTGCAACCACTACCTTGAATTTATCTTTGGTCAACCATGCAGCACCAAAATTAGGCCTACAATTAAGAGGAAGTGCTTCACTTGGAGCTTCTGCAAAAGCAAGTTGTATCTGACCAGAAGAATGATCTTTGTATTCTACCTGCAATGTTACAAAGAAAATTTCAGATTAGACTAATGTAGTTTACCTATGTTCATAAACTTATGCATTTATGCACACGTCCAGTCCAAGTGCATGTATGTACCAATATAAAGATGGACATAAAAATCTTAACGCAGCAGTCAAGAGAGTGTGTGATACAAAAAGAATGACAACATTGGAGAATTATTTGTGAGCTCAAAATTCACCATATATATATTTTGCGATTTTTTTCAGGGCCAACCACTAGAGTGTTAAGGCTTTGAACTAAAAGTCTCAACACTTTTTTTGTTTCCAAGAATTTTAGGAGGACCACGCCCCATCCCCCTCCCTCCAGTAGTGTCTAGGGGATATTCTTCCCTCTCTTTCTCAATCAACTATCAAAACTTTTCACTGGGCTGTTTTCAAAATAGAGAATGCAACTTTCTCAGGCATTTTAACACCCCATATACTCTTCCAAGGAAACATAGCAATGGCCTCTCAATAAACCATAATTAGACATACAAAAAACCTCACATTGGCAGCCAGCCTCCACAATCTATTCTCACACAACCCAAAAGGATAATTAAAATGTAGCAACTGCAACAAAGAATCCATTGATTCTGACTCCCAATACTGAAAAGCTACATCGAAGCATAGATTCCGATATTTGCCCCCTTGTCCCAAAATACATAAATATGAGGCAACAGAAACATCCTAATCTCAGCCAAGAAAAACATATCGAGAGATAATGTAATACCCCGAAATTTATACTTAGAATAAATGTGATCTTATTATCAAGGATAAGGAGGATTTGCAATTTTATTAAGATTTATATGGAGTTAGGTAAATAGACTTAATGTGAAAGATGATGGAAATTGATAGTTATAATTTTAGTGGGTTATTGAAAGAAAAGTCACATTGTTTTGGACGCCGAAAATTCTTTGAGTGACCTTAAATAAAACTGTTTTAATACCTTATAGAATGATGAGAAATGAAGATTTTAAAAGTAGTTTCATGATTTTTGGATGCTTGTAGAAGGAGTTATGATTTTTAGAAGATGCAAGTGTCAAAACAGGAATTTCAGTCAAACAGAGGCACCGAATTTCGTGGGACTTTTGAGGTACCAAACAGTTATGGGTTACTATGATTTTTGGATATGTTGTGCATTTTTGAATGAGGAAAATTTCAAACTAAAGTTCGTGTCATTTGGAGTTAAATTGAAAGACTTATGATTTTTTCAAGTTTAATAGGTCAAGCTGTCGAGTAGTTGAAGTACCTGCAATTTGGAAAATTAATTGGATGGATTACTGATGTCCGTAAGCCACGATTTTTGGGTATGTGGTAGTCAAAAGGTTTAGGTTCATTGAGGGTTAATTGTAGATTTTTATGACCACGTTCTAATGTAAATGCATGAGGATTTTAAAGCTTGACAAGTCACCAAGCTCAAGATGACACATGGCATTGTATGAGAAGTTGCTTGGGGACCAAGTTTAAGCTGCTTGGTTGACACCTAAATTTACAGATGGCATACAGCATGCTCCCACAGCTTTCTCGGTGAACACCTGGGCAGCTAATGTGTCAAGCTTACTTGACACTTGTACTGGTTCAGCAGGTGGTTAGAGTGTATGTGGGACAAATGTCCCACATACGGCCAGCTCTTCATCTTATAAAGGGGAGAAATTTTCCCCATTTGCTCACAGCTCAAGTGAGCGTGAGATGAGTGAGAGAACCGGAAGAAGAAAAGAAAGGAAAGAGAGGAGAAAAGAAAGAGAGAAGGGAAAAGAGAAGAAAAGAAAGAAAAGAGAGAAGAAGAAGAGAAAGAAAGAGGAGGATGAAGAAAAAAAAAAAAAAATGAGAACTCTCCAAGGTAATATTTTCATATCTTTTATGGTATTTTTAGTATGAAGCTAAACCCTAATTTTGTAGTCGGAATTAAATTGGGGCTTTTAGTGTATGAACACTTGAATTGCTATTTGGAGAAGTTAATTATATTTAGAGTGTTAATTGATCATGATTTGTTATGGGATCCATGGAAGTTGATGCTTATTGGGTTTAGATGCTAATACGTCTTGTGATAATTAGAGTGATTTTTGTAAATGTTTCTAACCTTTTGATATTGGGAGTAAGTTGCTAAATTAAATGGCTAGATAAACTTCTTGATGATTCTATAGTAATAAGAATATTATAACCTTGGTGTTTTAGTGTAAAGCAATGGTTTGGAATAAGGCCTTAGTTGAGTTGATTATTAGAATTTTATGGAAAGCATATAAATCAAGCATGGTGGGGCTTGATGTCACTATAATGTTTTTGGTTAAGGATAGACGATGGTGGGATAGAAATTAGAAATAAGATCCTTAACAACTAAAGTGATGCATGATTGAGACTTGAAAACGAATTGATGACTAAGGTACTTTTACCTCCGTTGTAGGAATTGTGACTTGGATGCGGATTCAAAATAAGGGCATGCAATGTCAAGTAAGGGGACACAACACCAAAAACCCCAACAGATTTTATTATAAGTCTTTTAGAAAAATGTTGGAGATTTTATAAAGAATCCACTTACATGATTTTCAATTGCACTTCCTTCCATATTTTAATGACAAGTTTTATTTATTCATATGTCATTGTTTAAGAATTTTACGTGATACAGTTACCCTATTTCATGATTTATGCATGACTGCAATTATGAATGAAAAGAGTTCTCAAAGTTCATGGCACGGATGAGTTTACAGATCATATAAAATATTATATGTGCATTCATGGCATAGTATACAGTTACAGATGAGTTTACAGATCATATGAAATGTTATATGTGCATTCATGGCACTATATACAGTTACAGATGAGTTTACAAATCATATGAAATGTTATATATGCATTCATGATTAAAAATGTTTAACCCGAGACACGATTATAGTGACGATCGGTACCATATAGGGTAGCATGGCAAGCACACAGAAGGACGGTTACGAGAAGGTGTGTGCTACCGACCAGGTGGCCTTCACCTAGGGAAGTTCCCAACCTGGTAGCTCTCCCCTGTGACGACAGGATGAGCATATAGGTCCTTCGGGACACGCCAACGTGCGCTGCTCATGGTAAAATTGTGGCGTCAGGTCAAAGGGTAAAACAATAATTTTAAAAGAAAAGCAAAATGAAGTGTTTGCATATCTCATAACTTACTTGCGATTCTTGTATTAATTGTCAATTACTCATTTTGCAACTATCATGCTTATTTTGTTAATTATGTTATTCTGCCTAAATTGTTATTGTGCATAACTGAGATTCTGACATAGAAATCTGTATAGCATGTTTTATAGCATTTTGGTTTTGTGGCTACTTACTGAGTTGTCGAACTCACCCCTTCTCCCTATACATCTTTTTCAGATTGCTCTATATATATATCGTAATATTGAAGACATGGGTATTAGTGGGCCTCTTAATTGTTAAAAAAATCCTATCGCTGCTTTATGGTCTAGCAGGAGCAGTAGCAGTAGAAGTGTCTGGGACTCCAATCTATAGACGGCTTGGGCTAAGCATAGACGGTGTAATTTTATTGCTTATGAGATTATTGAATACTAGCACATTATGTGTTCGTGATTTTATAAATGAAAAATTATAGTACTCTGGTGACGTTATGATCTTATATTAGGAGAATTATTTTTATATGAATATGTTACAATTGCTCCCAATCGCTCTACCTCTAGAACTTGGGGCGTTACAGATAACTTCTTCAATGCCACCTCCTACACTATACATCATGCCAAAGACAAACTATTATACCATCCCTTACCAAATTTAACATTATTTGAGAACCTCACACATTAGTATAGATTTTTTTCGATTCAATACACAAAATAATGGGAATCTGCTAGGTGAAAACAACTCGAGAGTCATTACTTAAGAAAAATATGTTGGCTTTTAAGAATGCCTCACTAGTGGTACTCAGCTAAAATGTCCAAGACATAGAATATAGAAGCAGTTCAAGTAAATCGTAATACTATGAACATGTATTCATAGTTGCTACTTTCAGTGCCTACTTGGTAAAATGATGCTTAAAAAGAAGAATATTACAAAAAAAAAAGGCACTTTGGGGATGCATTACTATTACCTTGAATATTGAAGCCCAATAGTAGTCATAACGGCACCGAAACTTACTTCTCTCAAGGGGGTAAAACACATGCTTGGCTTTATAATTGAACAGTCCAAGTTCACAGACCTTAGCGGACCTAAGATCCACACCTTCAAGCAGATTATACTTTATTACAGCTCACATGATGCTTAGAATTTTGAAATGAGATGAAATACTTGATCAAATGAAACTTACACAGAGCAAAAGTGTAACAAGTAATGACATTCTCAAAACAATAAAATGAAACAAAATGGACATAAACTATATCGCATGTGTTGACCTAATCAGAGTTCATATTTTCAGAACAGATTGATTATGGTAAATTTAAATGCATTAACTGAAATTCTGTTTTTCAATATTATCTTTGATCCTCTTCAACAAGGTGAAAAATCACTGATCTCTCATTAATCAAAATTAGTGCTGCAAATATCAAAAAGTTCATATGTATAGTGTCACAGTTTCCACGTCCAATCTTAAGATCTAATCTTAGATCTACGGGGTGGAGACAATGGAATCAAAAAGTAGTGCTGTATAGATCAAAAAGTTCAAATGTGAAGTATCACAGTTCCCATGTCCAATCCTTAAGGTCTCATCTTAGATCTACATGCTGAAAAATCAGTTTAAGGTAAGCCATGACATGTGAAATGTCCAATAAAATTAGTTGCAAAGCATCAGCGGTTTGAGAAAATGGAGCAAGTGCATCAATCATCAAGAAGAAAGAATGAGGTAGTCGCAAACACAAGAATGGTTTAAAGAGAATAAAAAACAATAACAGGAAACATACAACAGACATAAAGTTCATCTTCTACACTTTACTTCGTAAGACAGCACATGACCACCATATCAAAAGTCTACTGAAACTTTAAGAGTTGCATAAGAAACCACAACAAAGAATAACAAACGTCCTACAACTATAGTTGTTTTTCAAGATTAACAATTTGACATAGTTTCCATAGCTAATTCCAAATAGATGGCTTGTGTTAACCTTCCCAAAAACCCAACTTAACACAGTATGATATATGGTGGAGAACCTCCTCTCAGTCATCAGAAAAGGGTTCAACAAAACCACGACAGAACTTTATATCACTGTAACAGCAGTGCAACTGTATCATGCTTTGTTTCAAAAACATGTAACTGAACTCTTTCCCTATTTCTCATTATCTGACAAGTTCACCGATGTTTCAACTTTTGCTGACATTGTCAAAAACATAGTTTAATAGTTCTCATAATTCAGCACACTATTAAAAGTAATATTTTCACATATGGGCCTTCAGCTGTTCAGCACTACCAGCTAAACCTATGTTTGGTTCGCGAGAAAATTAAGGGAAATTAAATGGTTCATAATTACATCCCATCAAACCAGATGCAAGTCAAATCAGGCACAAATTACATTTTCTTTTGCTAACATGCATTTTCTAAGCATTCAAAGCACCAAAACCAAACAAAAAAAAAAATCTCTTAAAAAAAAAAAGAGTACATTTTTAGAAGACTCACTGCTGGAGATTATCTTGCATTGAGAGGGCACGGAAATTGGGCTGCTAATTTGTGAATTCACGGCGAAAACTACTACAAAGCCAACCAGAAACGACATGGAAAAGAAGATAATGATAGGGAAGAGAAGGGCCAGACTGCATCGCAACAATACAAAGGGGAGGCCCTTCTTTTGGCTTCTCTCGGTCTTCATGGGAGAGGCCTTCTGGGGATCCATTCAACCCAGGAAGGACTTCTGGTAGGCTATTTACGTAATTTTAATGGATGTATGAGGTTTTTTGGCTCAACGTTCCGGTCACCGGACCATTCATCCGGTGATCGGAGTTTCTATGACCAGACAGGCAAGGGATTTTTGCGGGGTTTCTTTGGTTCGTCGCTGCATGGGTAATAACTATTAAAAGGGGTGAAGTCATGAAGATATTTTTTAGTGGGAAGTGGGAACCAAGTGAGAGTTGAAAGGTTAATAAAGCCTTCTTAAGTCAAATTTGACTGTTTTTTTTTTTTTTTTTTTTTTTTTAAGCAATCAAATTTGACTTTATTTGATAATTGTTTGAAAAATAATAATTCCCTTCACACGCATTTATTATATTTATTTTACATCGATTGATGTAACGCATTCTAAGTAACTGTTCGTTGACATGAAATAAAAATGTGAAAAGACAGACTTAATCCGCTCATCCCAACCATATAATTTATGAGTGAAAAAAGCGGACTCCAAAACCCTAAACCCCAATAGTATCTTAATTGAAGTTGTTTTAGGTTTGGATGTAGTTGGAAGCCTTTCGATGACATTTAGGGCATGTTTAGGTGTGTGTTTGACATTTAGGGCATGTTTAGGTGTGCGTTTTAGGTTATTCTCTTCATTCAGCTATATGCCAGTTCTCTTGAATGTTTCAGGGATTGTATATTGAGCCACCACAAGACTTCAATCTTATAACATGGAATTGCGGCAAAAAACTATTCAGAATCAACAGATCTCAATCCAACCGCAGGCAACAGGAAACCATATTAATATGAATTACTCACGAATCATTAAAATAAAGGTTGCATATGACTAAATGCCTATACCAAATTATATATGGTTGAAAGCAGCCAAGACTAACCAAAGCTTAAAGACATGCACATTTTGGCATAGGTCACTCAACGTCCAAACCAAATTACATATGATTGAAAGCTTTTGTTCCTCATGCACATATATGACACATGGCAATGATTCCAATCTACTAAATTGATTACATTTTGAAGTAGGATCAGATTCTTATATAGGCTAAAGAGGTCATAGTTGAATGCCATTTCAGTTTCACCTATTCAACAGAGGTATGCATGAATTGGTAGTTTGGTACTCACAGCAGAAAAGCAGAAGGGTGTTGCAGAACCAAAGGTCAAGAGAGAAGAAGCCAATGATTTCCCTAGCATCCCTGTACCATCAAAAATAAAACAAAAATTAAAAAATTAAAAAAAAAAATAAGAAGAGAGAAGGAAAATAGGGTAGGAATTAGGAAATACATATCAGACAAAGAAACAACAATAAAGAGAAAAAAGAGAAAAAATAACAAAAACTAAAAAAAGTTAGAATGAGACAATGAATGATTATAGCTATCTGCAAAGAACTATTCAACATTCAGAGCCCAAAACATTTAACTTCGCATCTGACCTTCAATTAATTATAAAAAATAAAAACTAAATTCTCATACATATCCACTATCAACCTTTTGGTCAAAAAACTTCCTCTAGATTAAAATTTTGACAACCTAACTAATTTAAGTTCAAAGATGTTGCACAAGAACCAATCCGGAGAAAGAAACTATTTTTTCTTTTTTTTGTTTAAGATGACAAATCACTTCTACTACATAGAAATGAAACAGTCGAAGCAAATCCCATTGGCCTAAGACTGTTAGCCATATTTCTTACCTAGTCCTTTTTTAACGTCACCAAAAGAAAGAAAAGAATAACTTTTGACGATGGGTCAGCCACAATGACATCCTGCTAAAATCAAATTCAACCCCAAAAACTGCAAAAACCTATCAATCTTCATTCATCACCCTTTCAACAACACTGCCCCCAAGCTCCAAGACCTTCCAACATGTTCCATCATTCATGAGATCCTTACAAGAATTTAAAACACTTAACCCTTAACAATATAAAAATGAAAAAGAACAAAACATGCTAAATAACTGCAATAATTGATTTGGAAATACATGGTAGGAACGGTAAATAGATAGGTACCTCTTGTAGTCGAAAGTGGCGTCCATCTATTCAACACTTAATAAAACCATACAAAAATCATTCCACAAGTTCAGTACTTACAAAAACCATACACCATTCCAACTATTCCATACTTACAAAAACTATACACCATTCCAACTAATTGATACTACAAAAACTGTACACTACCATTAGACAACTACATACTGAAAAGGTAGTATCATCTACTAAAAGCACTAGTTGAACAAAAAAGAGTAGTGCTTTCAAAAAGAAACAAAATAGCATGTTCAATCGCCTAGTTGAAGAGGTTGAAACTTGTATCCTACAGCAAAACAAATTTATAAGTTAGCAAATTAAACAAACTTACGTAAATTATAAAAAGCTTTAAAAAAAAATGAAAAGATAAGGGAGATAGGCAAGTAAATAATTTCTTTTGACAATGGACAAAAAAAAAAAAATTGAGACTGGGAGAGAGAAACACAAAAAATATAGGTTCTTATAAACAAAACATTACACAATCAAAAGTGCCACCACCAACAGGTGCTAATGCCAACTTCTCCGTCCCAGCTGCAATAAGCTTAGTGATTTCTTGTGAACCCTACAAGTATTTAATAGTTTTTACATTTACAAATGTATAAATCAATGGCAATGGAGCTTCTACAATTTAATGTGTACCTAAGGCATTACACTATCTTCAGTTCCAATTACCCGACCGTGATGAATACAAGTTGTCAAATTCAATGGAACTTTACTTGTGTTCATTTCTTCTTCTTGTATTGATTCACAGGTCTTCAATTAAATAAAGTACCAAATGTGTTACAATATGCATGAAATTTTTGTGGATGCAGAACCAATTTTAATAAGCATAATTAAGCACACGTAAAGAAAGAAAAATAATGAGAAACCTGATTTTTTCTTCTCTTCTGTTTGGCAAGGAATTTATTTCGTTGTTTATTTTTTGCTTGTTCCACAATCCTTTTAACTATAAACACCTTCCTTTTTGATAGTCGCACCTTCCTTTGAGTTGCCACACTACCTTCATTACGTGTAAAGAATTCAACACATTTGCGGTGAAGGGAAGATTGACTGGATTGTTGAAGGCTTAAGCTATTGTATTTCAGTCTTAACATGCGCATAAAACGCATGACCTCCATGTAATGCTCATTGCTTAATGCTGAAGCCACTGCTATTGGAAGAAACTTTTCCAACATGCTGTTATATCTTTCTTCGTAACAGTTGCCCATTGTCTCTGAAGGATAACCATCATGTTAACATTATTAAGAATTTAGAATAGAAAAATTTAAATCCTACGGCCCCAAAGAAATACTATTACTATAAAACACATGTTATGAATAAAACAAATATATGGAAACTCCACTTTCTATCTCTATAGAAACATAGAGTAAGGCCCTATTATTATAAGTTCATAAACAACCCCTACCTTCTGTCTCTCACTATATAAATGTTGACAATAATGGAAGTGTTACATGTGCCATTTTAGGTTTAAGATTGGACCCCACCACACACACGCTTCTCACTCGGGAAATTCCCCCAACATCACTACTATCATCACCACCACTCTCCAATATCATTCATCATTGACCACATCCCTCATTTTTTAATATTTGATTAAAAGTAAATAAATAAATAAAAGGAACCCCACACTGAAGAAAAAGAAAGGTTGCACATCTATCATATTGTAATTGTTTGCATTTATAGCGATGCAAGTTCAATATATGTATATATTTATATATCATTCATCAACAAGATAACAAAAGCAAACACATGGGCGTGATTGATAACCTATAAAGGTGGGTATGATTGATAATCTATAAAGGTGTGGAATTTACTTACAATGTGAATTGCTTAGTTTCTTATATCACCGAGATGAGGACCTTGGATTAGGTTGTCTTGCTTGGATTCCCTTTGGTTGGATTTTGCTATAGATTTTCCGTTTCACAGATATGAAAAAGACATTGGAAATGAAGTGAAAACTGCTCGTGGATGCTTGTTTCTGGAAATTGATGTTCAAGATTTTTTTTTCTTCTTTTTTTTTTTTTATATTTGGAGAGAACTCCTTATTTTGGATACTTGTATCAAATAAGTATCACGTACGTTTTCATTGTTGTGGAAATTCTAAATATTCTAGAAAACATGATCTGGTGAATAAGACCAAAGACAACCTTTTACTTGGAACTATTTTTCATGAAAATTTATTATAGTCAATTTTGAATTGAGAACAAGCATGGGAAATCAATCTCATTTCTGCTGTGGAAGTATGAAATTTCATGCTTTGGTTTTTCCTTTTCTTTCCTTAGTTTTAAGCTGGACCTAAATTGATAGGATGACCCACCCTTGTTAAGACTCATTTTACATTTGGCAGGAGCAAACACAAGCAGAAGGGTGCTGCAGATACATGTCTAATGCATGTTGATCATTGTTTTGTTTTATCATCTGGAGATATATTGTTTAGCAGGATTACTGTAAACTATCAGCTTTCCAACCGTTTAATCCACAAGCAATATATTGTCCTTCCTTTTATTTTTCCTGGGGAAAAAAAAAAAAAAATCTTGGGTCTAAGTTGGAAGACATAATAACTTTAATCCATGAACTTGCTGGTATGTATGTGTTTTCCCTCTAGGAACTTTCTAGCATTGATTGTGAAAAGGATATAAAAATTTGAGTTCTGACCTTGGTGGGTGCTATACTAAAGTTATCTCCAGTTTGAAAATTTAGAGTTGGAAAAAGACAAGTTTAGAGGACCAAATGGGAGAATCTAGTAGTGAGAAGGCTGTTTCCAGAACCAACAGAAAAGATCAAGAAGGAACTACCACTATCAAGAAAGGATGGGTTCAAGCACTACCAATCAAGGTAATTTAGCAATCACTTCTTCTATTATTGGTCTGAGTCAGTTTACTGCTTTCTGGTTTATACTTTGACTGGCCTTGATTTTGATTCTCAAAATCAAATCACTGTGAAGCAGCTTGAGATTATAGTCTACTTGATGTGGTTAGGCTCAGACAATACATGTGTTGAAAAACATTATTACTTCATTACGCTTTGTTGTTGGCAATGCTAAAAGTTCAAGTCAAAATCGTAAATGAAAATGGTTGGATTTTGGTTTCTTGTATGTATACCTACCATACAGAGACAGAACTCTTGCTCATTACCCATATATCTTTTGCATTATATTTTTCGTTGTAGTTAAGAGCAATGTGTAGATATTTTCTGGTTTTATATGATCTAAGAGCAATCATGAGAAGTGCTATCCCTAGCTCAATGCCCCTCCTCCCCTATAAGAATGGGGTGGAGGGTGAGGTCATAGATACAAGACCTGTTGGGTGCATAATAACTTATCAATAACTGCAAAGTAAAAAAGAAAAAAGTACATCCAATGAAGCTTCACGGAGCAAGATGTTGGGAAACTATGAAATGATATAGTTATAATGAGGATGTTAAGGCGGACAATTTGAGGAGTTGTGAAAGATGGTATAAAATATAAAAGAATGATGAAGAGATTAAGATTAGCTTTAATTACATTGTTGGATGATAGCGCACTTATCTAAAGTTGGTATGAGTTAAGGGTTTTTGGAAGGGGAAAGATAATTTTGAAGGACGTTGCTTAGACTAAGTTAGAATAATTTTGTCCTGTGATAAAGAAATGGCTCATGACTAGCAAAAAGGAAATTAGGGTTCATGTTGTTGACGACCATAAAAAGGAACTGTCTTCAAATTGATTTATGGGAACAATGAATGAGAAATTTCTTGGTTACTACTGATATTAGTATTTACTATTGTCAATAGTAGTATTATTTACCCAATCTTGATTGTCCTTTGTAGTGTCACTAGCTTTGAAGGGTTTAGGCTGATTTCTCCAGTTATAGCTTGTTCATGTCATGTGCTGCATTGTTTAGTATATTGGAGGGGTGATTAATGTCTTTTTCGATTTTTTTCATCAAAGTAATTTGGCTGGTTTTAGCATGATTTCAATATTGACTTATAAAAATAGCTATAAAACTTTCATGACACTACAAATTTAAACCAATTTCGAAAAATAAACCCCTAGGCCTCCGTCCAATGACCGATAATAAGATCTAATGTAAAATTTATTCCCATCCCAGTAACTTGCACCACATCAAGTAAATCAAAGTTTTCAATAGATTCAAGTAAGTCTAGCAATAAATATACAATTAATTTGAATAAGCAACTTCATTAACAAACAAACCAAGAACACATCAACAACTAATACAAGCCTGATTAACAGACTGAAAACAGCCAAATTCAGGAGTCCAAAAAACAACAAACAGCAGAAAACCTCTAGCCAACAGCCCAAAACAATTAAACCAAACCCTTACAGAGGGCTAAACAATAGCCTAAAATCAGAAACAAAAACCAACAAAACAGAGGAAAAAGACCCTATCCTCAAACAAGCCACATATAAAATCTACAGCAACACCCTTACAAAGGAAACATATTATCCTCAAAACCATAAACAAACCACAAAAAATCTGCAACATATCATCAACAAAACAAACTTTCAGACAAGGTCCATAAGGAGCAGAGTAAATTCTGCATTTCCAGCACATTAAACTCAACCCACCCATTACAATTACAATTACAATTTATGAGGATTAGTGTTCAAAGTGAAAAATTTTGCGGAGTGTCAGCTTACCACAATTTGGGGCAGCAACTGATGGAGGAGTGACCGAAGGGGATTGGCCACGACTGGGGGTAGCAGCAGGTGGACACGTGGCCGTATCTGTCGAGCTGCGGCTTGCAGAACGAACTGCGTCGGTGGCCTTCCAGGCGTTCGTGGAGCCCATTGTTAGTTCCATTGTGGTAGTGGAGGTAGTAGTCGTAGGCGGTGATGAAGATGGCGGGGTTTCAGAAAAATTAGGGTTTTGGGAGAAGAGCTGAAAAACTGCCTCTCGTGGGGGAATGGGTTCCGGCCGAAGCTGATGGAGGGCAGTGGAGGTGGTCGTCGGCGGCGGTGACGGTGGGGAGAGGAGAGGACGCACGGTGGAGAAAAGGGGTTGGGGAGGAAAAATGGAGAAGGGTCAGCCGATGGAAGAAAGGTGATCACGGAAGACGGCTTCAGCCGGATCACCGAGGCCGGCGTCATGGAGAATTTGGTGGAGTGAGAACGGGGTGGGAGCCGTGGAGGGAAAATGGGTTTTGGGAAATTTTCGGGCGTGGAAGATGATCGTACTGCTTCGCTTTGATATTTAAAAAAAAAAAAAAAAAATGGTTACGCTGCGGTTTGTGCCACGCCATCGGCGCCACAGCATCGCTCTCACGCACAGACCTATCATTACCTATATATGTAAACATCACGCAGACACATTACACATACGTACACATTAAGACATAACATGTATATATGTACATATATGTGTGCATATACATTATTGTT
The DNA here is from genome assembly GCF_901000735.1 of Corylus avellana. Taxonomy (NCBI): domain Eukaryota; kingdom Viridiplantae; phylum Streptophyta; class Magnoliopsida; order Fagales; family Betulaceae; genus Corylus; species Corylus avellana. The sequence goes on from NC_081542.1 coordinate 33,276,237, forward strand.
ATAAGACACATCATTGGTCAGATCACTGGCTACCACACACACACATATATATATATATATATATATATATATATATATATATGTAAAGCAAGTAAAGGTATGTACACAGATACATATATGTGTATATATATATATACACACATATACACATAGATGTACATATGTATACATATATTTATATATGTGTATACACATATGTACATATATGTACATATACACATATATACATATGTGTGTTTATGTACATATATGAAAATATATGTGTATATGTACATATACACATATATGTATACATATACATATATACACATATGTACATATGTATACACATATGTATATATGTATATATGTACACACACACACACACACACACACACATATATATATAGGCGTAATAAAAACTTTTGTAAGTAGGTGTAATAAAAACTTTAGATTTTTGCCAGAAAGAGATTGCTGACCTACTTGCTAAAGGAATTATTCGTAAGAGTAAATCTCCTTGGTCTTGTGTTGCCTTTTATGTTATGAAAAATGCTAAAGTTGAAAGGGGAAGCCCCAGGCTTGTAATCAATTACAAACCACTTAATGATGTACTAGAATGGATCAGGTATCCCATTCCAAATAAGAAAGATTTAGTTAGTCGTATCAATGAGGCTATAGTTTTTTCTAAGTTCGATATGAAGTTAGGATTTTGGCAAATCCAAATTGATGATAAAGATAGATATAAGACTGCTTTTACTACTCAAGTTGGACATTATGAGTGGAATGTTATGTCTTTTGGTCTAAAGAATGCCCCTAGTGAATTCCAAAATATCATGAATGATATTTTCAATTCCTTTAGTCACTTTACTATTGTTTACATTGACGATGTTATGATTTATTCTAAATCTATTGATGAACACTGGAAACATTTGAACTCGTTTCTAGAAACAGTCAAACACAATGGACTTGTTTCTGCTAAAAAGATCAAGCTTTTCCAAACCAAAATTAGATTCCTTGGTTTTGATATTTCTGAAGGTCGAATAAGACCCATTGATAGAGCCATTCAATTTGCCGACAAATTTCCTGATGTCATCATTGATAAAAATCAACTCCAAAGGTTCTTAGGTTCTTTAAATTATATTGCAGATTTCTACAAAGATCTGAGAAAACACTGCAAACCTTTATTCGACCGTTTACTAAACAATCCTCCTCCCTGGACTGATATACATACTTCCCTTGTCAGAGAAATTAAAACCCATGTCAAAGCCTTACCATGTCTGGGAATTCCTTCAGACAATGCTTTTAAAATCGTTGAAATTGATGCTTCTGAAATTGGTTTCGGAGGTATTCTGAAACAAATTGTTTCACCAACCTCCCCCGAACAAATTGTTCGATTCCATTCTGGATCCTGGAATAAAGCTCAAATAAATTATAGTACTATTAAAAAAGAAATTCTTTCTGTTGTTTTATGCATCACTAAATTTCAATCTGATTTACTAAATCAAAAGTTTTTATTACGCATTGATTGTAAATCTGCCAAGTACATTCTGCAAAAAGATGTTGAAAATATTGCATCAAAACAAATTTTTGCCCGATGGCAAGCCATTTTAAGTGTTTTTGATTTTGATATTGAATACATTAAAGGTTCCAATAAAATGTTTAATGATGGTATAAATCAATGTGTTGATAGAATCGGGTTCACCAGTGCCATGTTGCTCATCAAATATTGGTAAGCCATCTTCATCTTTCTTGACAGCTTTTCTAATTGTTTCTCGAGATTCTTCAGTAAGGTGTTTATCCCACCAATTCCGAAGAGTTCCAGAGAAACCCGTAGAAAGCAAATCAACAATTTCTGATTGGCTTAAATTGTGATTAGTAACATAAGCATTAGCAACCATGGACATATGATTCATTTTATTCAAAATTTCTTGTTCAGATAAACCATCAATATTCCATTTATAAAGTTTGTTAGCAGAAACAGAAAATTGGGATTGAAAAAATCTTTCTTCAAACTGTAAATCAGGAGGAGTGGGTTTCAAATACCAATTTTTTGTGAGGTTAACGGGTTTGGATTTATCAAAAATTCTATGGAGGTTTTGATCGGGATTGAAATTTTCTTCAATTATTTTAATGTTAAAATCAGAAGGATATTGAGAATATTCAGAATCATCTGAATCAGATGTTTCATTGATTTTGTGGACAATACAGGCTTGTCCAGAGCCAGAAGCTTTACTGGTTTTCAAATCTTTCAGCATTTTGTCAATTCTATCAACATTTTTTTGGTTAGTGGTTTTCAATCCAAGATTTTTTCTTTCTTCAAGAAGAGAGATGAAGGGTTTTTCAATTTTACTTCCGGAGGAAGTAGGAGTGTCAATTTTGTCTTCAATACGATATAGTTGTTGGCCAATGATATGAAGGGATTGATTTACAAAATTATTTTGCTCAATGATTTTTCTGGTTTCATTATGAACAGTAGCAAAATCAAGGGTTTTAAAAGGGGAAGCTTTAATAGTTGTGTCAGTTCCATAAGTCTTGATAAGTAAATTTTCAAGAGGTGGGTGTGAAGCTTTAACAGTGGTTTTATTTTCTTTAACAAAAGATTTTTTAACAACATTTAAAACATTATTGCTGAGGTAATGGTCTTGAAGAAAATCGAAAAACAGAATATGTTTTTGTGCTTCAATCATTTTTTCAGTCCAATGTATTTTTATGATGGATATTTCTTTTTCAGAAAAGTAGATCTATAGGAATGTCGTAGTGCTTGGTTTTCTTTTGAAGAAAAATATTTTTGTAAAGCAGGCCAATTAATTTGGGAAAAGAAATCTTTAAGAGGAGCATGAAGGACATTTAATTGATGAGGAGAAGGAAGAGGAGCATTAAAATCTGAAGCGGATGGAGATAGGGATCCTCCATGATCATCAGCTTGAGTAGTAGGAGGAGTTTGCTTGGCAGTGTAAAAAGCAGAAGAAACTTGAGAATCATTAGAAACACCTTTTAATTTTAAATTAGGGTGAGACAGAAATTTATCAATATCTTGGTCTCTTCGTCGAAGACCTTCTGAAGTGGTTGAGCCAGCAAAAGAATTTCTTCTTTCATTGATCATTAGAGGTCTTTCAATTCTGTTAGTAAGATTTAAATCAGAAAAACTAATTTTTACAGATCCATCTAAATACTGGTGGATATAATCAAGATTACTGGTGTCATTTACTACTCTGGCAAGCTTAGATACGTTTTCCAAGAGCCAATCGTTGGGAAGATTAATTTCATCCCATCGAATCATTCTAGGAGTTCGTATATTAGCATCTTGAGTAGAGCTTTGGATTAAAACAGTTGAGCCACCGGCATTCTTAATAATAGCCTGAGGATTTAGATTGGTCTTTAATAACTTATAGTAGATATGGTAGATGATAGCAAGAGGTCTGCTACCTTCTTCCATATCATAACCAGAGGTTAACACATTTAAAGTTAGTGCTTTGAGAATGTGAATATCATTTAAAGCAAGAGTTAAGTTAGGAAATGTGTCAAAATGAATAGGACCATTAAATAAAGAAGATTGTATCATACCAAGGATGCTAGTCTGAAAACTAACAAATCAAGCATCACGAAGACATAATAAAATGGAAGCATTGATACCTAATCTAGTTAAAGGTTTAACAGCAACTTGAACAAAACCAACATGCAGGAATTTATATTTTTTAGCAAGAGAATCATTGACAAATTTTTTATTAAACAATTGAAATTTTTCATTGTTGCCAGAAATGGCAAATGCTTGTTCAACAGTTTTAACAGAGTATTCAACTTTAAAGGTGGATTTTATCCAAGAAGTAGTGTAAACTTCATCTGGGGATAGTTTAGAAATATTCCATTTATCAAAACTAAAAGAATTATCATCTTCAACAGAAATTTGTTCAGAATTAATAATATCTGGTGGCAAAGAAGACTTAGAGCTAACGGAAGAACTGGATCTCCACATCTTCAAAAGCTAAAATCTAAAACTCTCTTTTTAATCATAGGCTCTCTTCCAAGAACTCACAACACATACCCTTGGCTAAAACTAACCCTTCACCATGCCCTAAGACGCCAAACCCAGGCTTAAGACGGGACTTAAAGGTCAATCGAGGTTACCTAACGGGGTGGTTGGTTTATAACTGAGAAAAGAGATATGAGTCAAAGAAAATAAAAGATCGGAGCAAATGGAAACACGGATCAACAACTCTTATGGCTCTGATACCAAGGAGGGAATTAAAGTAAAAATTAATGCAATAAAGCAGTAAAACCTTCCATGTAGGAGGTATATGCAATTAAAATAAACATGATGCAAGATTTTACAGAGTAAGCGCGAAATTGGAGCGTATAAAAGAGTAGTGGAACAAATAGATAATGAAAGGATATCAAAAGATTTGATTAATGATTAACAAGAGAACTTACAGATTGAAATGTAAATTGGAAGTGGTGAAGTTACAAGTTGAAAACGGAAAGGAATACAAGTTGAAAGCAGCAGGCAAATAGCAGAGGGATTTCAAGTGTTTGGGCTGAAAGCTTCTGCCTTACAATGAAGGAGACGCGTCCTTTTATAGACAGAGTCCAATGGTAAAATAAAATTACATCATGAGATTTAACAGTGAAATAGTAAAAGTAAATATTGTAGTGTCGGCAGGTACTGTAGCAATACTGTAGTGTCGGCAGGTACTGTAATGTCGGCAGGAACTATGACATGATAATTTGGTGCCACGGACGGCAAATGAGTTGTCAATGGTGCCACGGAGGGCAAATGAGTTATAAATCTTCAATTCCAAGGTAATAGTTATCACTGTCTCCAGGAAAACCAAAATTCCCGAACCATTGCCGTATGAGATTGAAGGTTGCTTCAAAAGATGCATCGGTTTTCTTGTCATTGTCATCGAGTTTTTTATCTTTATCGGAACTAGAGTTGTCATCGAGAGAAATGAGTAATGCTTTTAAAATTTCCTTCTTCTCATTTTTCTTCGAAGATAATTTTTTCTTAGAAGAACTAGAAGAAGAAGTAGTAGGGGTAACAGCCTCTTTGGGAGGAGAAAGGAAAGCACTGAGGGTTATCAATTGGGCAGGTTTGCCAATGGTTAATGGTTTGGAAGGAAAAGGAGCTTGGATTTTAGGTAACTGGGTTAGTGCTTTGACATTTTCAATCAAATGATCAGTTTGTGGGTAATTATCCCACCATTTAATATACCAATGGCGTTCCAATTTATCATCAAGAATAACATATTGCCACTTGATGATCCAAGGAACCTTGAATTTTTTGGCAAAATGGAGAGCATGGGGAAATTTGCTCCCATATTCATCAGTATGGTAAAGATTCTCGAATGATTTAAAAGCTTCAACAATTTTTAATGGGAGAATGTCAGGGATGAGGCCAAATTTCTTCCACCAATCAAAGAACCAGAGGGGGAGAATGCCTCCAAATTCTTTATCAAAGCTTAAGAACCAGGAGTGATCAAATTTGGAATTTTGGAAAAGGAAAATTTTGTACCAAGCATTAATGTAATCATAATAACATAAAGGGATTGGGAAATCATCTAATTTCTTAAGCTGTGAGGGATGTTCCCCCCAATCCTTTTCAAGAATGATCTTATCGAAATAAATGTTGTGATAAATGAGTTGTTGGGGGTTAGTCTTACTGAAAATGGGTTTAAAATGGATAGACTTTGTTTGGAGTAAGATATTGGTATAGTAAGAAAGGGTTTTTTGAGGATGCTCAAGGATCCAATGAAATTTTGGAGGAAAAAAGGAAATAGCAATTTGAGCTGGAAATTTAATGTGGGATCTATTCAATTCAATGTGAAACAAATATTCAGAATGAGGGAGAACAACATAAGCTGAGGACTTATCGTATTTAATGAAAGGAGCAGCAGTTTTTTGTGAGGCAACAACAAAAGGGTCATAATCAGAAATAAGGGCACTGGAGTAAGTGGCAGGAGAGCCGGGATTGAAAGCAGAGAATCGATTGGCTAATGCAATGGAAGAGTTGGTAGCTGGAGGGGCAAAGGGAGTCTCTGGCCTCAAGGCCAAAGGCTTGAATTCAATCTTCTCCTTGTCCTTTTTGCTGGCCATTCTGGCACTGCAAAAATTCACGAGTGAGAAAGTCGGGGATTGAATTATTGGAACCTTTAATGTATTCAATATCAAAATCAAAAACACTTAAAATGGCTTGCCATCGGGCAAAAATTTGTTTTGATGCAATATTTTCAACATTTTTTTGTGGAATGTACTTGGTAGATTTACAATCAATGCGTAATAAAAACTTTTGTAAGCAAGTGTAAATAAACGAGCTTGTATTGTGGGCTGAATGATTGTTTTGTTGGGCTTAGTATGGCTGATCCATGATCTACAGAGCTGAAATTACGCAATCCTACACAAACACCATTGCTGAAGAACGATCTTAATATACTGAGTACATAACACAACAATAAAATGTCCCTCTAATATCACACTACAATCCAAAAGCAAAGTTCTGGCCAAATATTACCAAATGGAGAAATTTACTACATCTTTTTTGCTTTTATGATTTTGGGTCCCGTAATAGTAAATGATATACACGACGACGTAACAAGAAAATCAAAGAAAATTTTACTCACTAAGATTGGTCGAGAGAGGTTGATAGATTATCACGACAGCATTAACAAACCGCAGAGACTTGTTTCCTAATGATTGTTCGAATGAGAAAAACGAAGAAAAGTTAGAGTATAAAATCCTTTCCCGCAAGGAAATGATGTTTTGGGATTAAATACCCAAATGACACCGTAAGACTTTACCCAGTGAGTGATTTTGAGTTTAGTTTGCGTGTAAACTGGAATTAGAGCTAACAGAAGAATTAGATCTCCACATTTTGACACACAAACTAAACTCAAAATCACTCACTGGGTAAAGTCTTACAGGATCTCATCCTAGGTACTCACTCACAAGGCAAACTTCCTAAGCATGCCCTTCCTAGACGCAAAACTATCCACACATACCCTTGGTCTACACACAGTTGAAACCAAAACTATCCACACATTCCCTTGGTCTACAAACAGTTCCTTCTTCACGCCCTAACACGCCAACCCAGGCTTTCAACGGGACTTACAGATACCTCGCAAACTGAACTGACGGGGTCGTGGACTACCGTTTCTTACGACTGTACTGACGGGGTGGTGAACTTCCGTTCAACAACTAGGAGCTTGACACAGAGAAAGGTTAACAGAGAGTAAATAAAAAGGAAAAGAACAAGACTATACTCAGGGGGGTCAAGAGAGAGCAAGGTGTACATCAAGGCAGCAAAGAGACCGGAACTAGTCAGGATTTTGGCAAGTCCAGATTAAGGATAGTGATAGGTACAAGACGGCCTTTACTGCCCCCTTTGGATACTATGAATGGAATGTCATGCCTTTTGGTTTAAAGAATGCTCCTAGTGAATTTCAGAATATCATGAATGACATTTTCAATCCTTTCAATCATTTCACCATTGTTTATATTGATGATGTTCTTGTTTACTCAAAGTCCATTGATGAACACTGGAAACATTTGAGATCGTTTCTAGAAACCATCAAACATAACGGGCTTGTTGTTTCAGCTAAAAAGATCAAACTCTTCCAAGATAAGATCAGATTCCTTGGATTTGATATCTCTAAAGGCCAAATTCGTCCTATTGACTGGGCTATTCAATTTGCTGATAAATTCCCTGATGTTATCTCTGATAAATCTCAACTCCAAAGATTTCTTGGTTCTCTGAATTACATTGCTGATTTCTACAAAGATTTACGAAAGCATTGCAAACCTTTGTTTGACAGGTTGCAAGATCATCCTCCCCCTTGGTCTGATTTTCATACTTCTCTTGTCAAAGAAATTAAGCTTCATGTTAAAACTCTCCCTTGCTTAGGAATCCCTTCTGACAATTCTTTCAAAATTGTTGATACTGATGCCTCTGAAATTGGCTTTGGAGGTATTCTGGAACAGGTTGTTTCCCCAGGATCTTCTCCAAAGGCTACTGAACAAATTGTTCGATTTCACTCTGGATCCTGGAATAGTGCGCAGATTAATTACAGTACTATTAAGAAAGAAATTCTTTCTGTTGTTTTGTGTATTACTAAATTCCAGTCTGATTTACTTAATCAAAAATTTCTTTTGCGCATTGATTGTAAATCTGCTAAATATATTTTGAAAAAAGATGTTGAAAATATTGCATCAAAACAGATTTTTGCCAGATGGCAAGCCATTTTAAGTGCTTTTTATTTTGATATTGAATATATTAAAGGTGCTAACAATTCAATTCTTGATTTTCTTACTCGTGAATTTTTGCAGTGCCACAATGGCCAGCAAAAAGGGCAAGGAAAAGGTTAATACTATTTTGAAACCTAAACCTACTATTCCTCTTTCCTCTCATGATCCCATTACTGCTCAATTTCAAATTCTCCCCAAATTCACTCTCAAGTTTCCCAGTCAAATACCTCTGCTTTTAGTCATTTCATTAGGCCTGGAACTATGACTCCTCTTAAGGAACCCAGTCCTCCTCCTGTCAATATTTCTTTTCCTTGGATTACTCTCCCATTTTCCCAGTATTTGTTTTCTTCCGAAGATCATTCTCAGACCCCAGAGCAACTGGCTCATTCTTATTTCCTTTGTCATTTTCATTGGATCCCTGAACATCCTTTGAAAGATTTGTCATTTTTCACTGATATTTTGATTCAAACCAATTCTGTCCGATTTAGACCTATACCCAAACATAACAATCCTCAAACGATTGTTGGTACCATTGCATACTTTGTTAAAATCATCTCTGTCGATGATTGGGGCTCTCACCCTTCTGCCCTTAAACCTTCCTCCAACTCTCACATTCCCTACTCTTATTATGATTATGTGAATGCCTGGTTCCATTTCATGCTTTTCCAGAACCCTGATTCTAAACATTTTTGGTTTATCAGCTTTGATAAAGAATTTAATGGTTTTCTCCCAACCTGGTTTAACCAATGGTGGACCCAATTTGGGCTTACTCTGGATGTTCTTCCCCCACAGCTTGTTTATGCTTTCCATCTATTTTCATCTCATATCACCTGTGACGGTTGCTGTGATGATTATAGCCCTATTTTTCCTCCAATGCTTCATTTTGCCAAAAAAATTTAGAGTTCCATGGTTTCTAAAATGGAAGTATGCTAGGAATGATGAAAAGATTGAAAGACATTGGTTTCAAGCCAAAACTTGGGAAATGTCCCCCAAAATTGACCCCATTGTCAAAAAGGTTGAAATATTAACTCAAAGGGTTGCTGCTGCCATGCCAACCTTAACCTCTCCTCCACCTCCAGTACCAAAATTCTCTTCTCCAACTATTTCTAAAAAGAAACAATGGATTCAAACCTATCTTGATTCCATATCTGATGATGAAGACTAATGAGCTCTTAACGGCCTTCCCAGATTTCAAAATAGTCTCATAACGGCTAGTTTATTGTATCAGATTTGCAGACTGGCTCATAACAGCTGTTTTCTCCCTTCTCCAAAGAATTTTCCTCAAGACTTCTTCTGATCTACTGTTCATCACTATTTGAAGTTGCTGTGCAAAACTACTGTTCACTTTTACTGGTCATTGTCACGAACGACACTATACAGGATTACTGTTCACACTCACTATTCATGTTTTGTCTGCCGACACTACAGTGCCGACAACTACTGTTCAAGATTGAAGACTTTTACTACTGATACTATTCCAGATTGGCACCAAACATGCTTTCTACTGTTTACTTTTGACTGCATTAACGCGGCATCTGCTTTTACTATTTGGTTGATGATTGCATTTTGTTTTATTCATTGTAATTTGCCTATTTAACAGGCTCCCCTCCCCCATTGTAAGGCAGAAGCATTTTTGGGATAATCTGATACCCATTACTTCTGACCATCCTCCTGCTTTCAATTTGTATCCTATCTTCTCCTATGTCACTTACTTCTGTAAGTTCTGTCACTTACTTTTGTAAGATATTTTATCAAGCTTATATCAAGCTTTGTTTTCCTAGCTTCTCAATTATCTTTAATTTCAGTTCTTTATTTTGATTATACAATTGTCACTACCGTCTCATGGCTAGTTTTATTGCTTTGATTTAAAATCATCTTCTGCATGTACATCACTCTCCCCTACCCCATGCATCTATATGCATACTGCGCTTCCTCCCCCTCCCTTGTTGGTATCAAAGCCATAAGAGTTCCGGTCTCTTTGCTGCCTTGGTGTACACCCTGCTCTCTCTTGACCCCCCTGAGTATAGTCTTGTTCTTTTCCTTTTTATTTACTCCCTGTTAATCTTTCTCTGTGTCGAGCTCCTCGTTGTTGAAAGGAAGTTCACCACCCCGTCAGTACAGTCGTAAGAAACGGTAGTCCACCACCCCGTCAGTTCAGTTTGCGAGGTATCTGTAAGTCCCATTGAAAGCTTCGGTTGGTGTGTTAGGGTGTGAAGAAGGAACTGTTTGTAGACCAAGGGTATGTGTGGATAGTTTTGGTTTCAACTGTGTGTAGACCAAGGGTATGTGTGGATAGTTTTGCGTCTAGGAAGGACATGCTTAGGAAGTTTGCCTTGTGAGTGAGTACCTAGGATGAGATCCTGTAAGACTTTACCCAGTGAGTGATTTTGAGTTTAGTTTGTGTGTCAAAATGTGGAGATCTAATTCTTCTGTTAGCTCTAATTCCAGTTTACCACTTGACGTGGTTAATTTTGAACAATTCTCTGTTGAAGGTGATAATGATTTTAAATTTGATAAATGGAACATCCCCAAGCTTAACGCTTCGGATGTTTACACTACTTCATGGTTGAAATCTTCTTTTAAAATTTCATATTCTGTCAAAACTGTTGAACAAACATTTGCTATTTCTGGTAATAATCAAACTATTACCTTGTTTAATAAGAAATTTGTCAATGATTTTCTTGCTAAAGGTTATAAATTTCTGCATATTGGTTCTGTTCAAGTTGCAGTCAAGCCATTGACTCGACTTGGTATCAATGCTTCTGTTTTGTTATGTTTGCGTGACGCAAGATTTGTTGATTTTCGCACTAGTATTCTTGGTATGATTCAGTCTTCTCTGTTTAATGGCCCTGTCCATTTTGATGTTTTCCCTAATATTTCTCTTGCTTTGAATGATATTCATATTCTTAAAGCTTTGACGCTGAATATTCTTACTTCTGGTTATAATATGGAAGAACGTAGCAGACCCCTTGCTATCATCTACCGTATTTATTATAAATTGATGAAGACAAATCTAGATCCACAAGCTGTGATCAAGAATCCAGGTGAATCTACTTTTGTTAATTCAAAGTTCTACTCATAATGCTAATATCAAAACTCCAAAAATGATTCAATGGGATCAGATTGACCTCCCCAACGAATGGCTTTTGGAAGGTGTTGCAAAACCTTCTCGAATAGTGAACGATGCCTCTAATCTTGACTACATCCAGCAATACATGGATGGATCTGTTAAAATCAATTTTTCTGATTTAGGACTTTCAAGTAAAATTGAAAGACCTCTGTTGTTCCATGAACGAAGGAATTCTTTTGCTGGTTCCACAACCTCAGAAGGACTCCGACGTCGTGATAAGGAAGTGGATGAGTCTCTTAACGCTCCTCCTCCTCTTTATCCTGCTGTTAACCCTGATTTGAAACTCAAAGGAATTTCTACCGATTCCCAAGTTTCTTCTGCTTTTTACTCTACTAGAAATCATCCCCAATTCTGAAAAGGAACGAAATATCATTAAGGTCAAATGGACCCAGATGATGATTAAGTCCCAAAAACATATTTTATTTTTTGATTTTCAAAAACATTTCCCTGTCGATAATGTTTTGAATGTTGTCAAAAAGAATTTTGTCAAAGAGGATAAATCTATTGTCAGATCTTCTCACCCTCCTCTTGTAAATACTCTTCTTGATTGCAACAAAGTTGTTGTTAAATGTTCCCCTTTCAAGACTCCTAATGATAAGAATCCTATTAATAACGATAGGAAGATTATCGAACAAAATAATTTTTGTGCCCAATCTCTTCATATTTTAGGACAACAATTGGACCGTATCGAAGAGAAAATTCCCTCTCTCTCTTCTGATCCAAAAGTTTCCTCTACCCCTTCTAAGATTGAAAAACCTCTGATTTCTCTCCCAGATTTGAAAAAATCCTCTGGTTTGAAAACGACTGCTCAAATGAACCTTGAGAAAATCAACAAACTACTTTCTGAGCTAACTACTGCTCGTGCTAGTTCTTCTGGTCAGAATTTTGGTATTAAAAAACCCTTCTCCTCTGACTCTGAAACTTCTTCTCATGATTCTACTGATTCTGATATTAGAATCCTTGAACAAAACTTTGGTAAGATTGAAATGGAGCCTAAACTCCAAAGGATTTTTGACGGGTCCAAACCCTTTAATCTTACAAAAAAATTTTATTCAAAACCCACTCCTCCTAATTTACAACTTGATGAAAGACTTCTCCAACCTCTACTTTCTGTCTCCAATGATAATTTTGGTACTTATTCTATTTTGACTAAATCCGAAGAACAAGCTGATGCTAAAACCTCTCTTGAAGACACTTTGGAAAGAATTTCAAAACAAAAATCCAAAGTATTTACCATCTCAGATTTGAAACTCAAGATAGGTAATATCAAGAAGGAAATAGTCGGTTTGAAAAAGGATAAGTCCATACCTGTTTCTAATGATGTTAATTTTGTCAGTCTTATTAACAAAGTCATTCCTCCCAAATGGTATTCTAAAGTGCATATTATTGTTTCCCCTAATTTTATCCTTGATGTTATTGCATTGATTGATTCTGGTGCTGATTTGAATTGCATCCAAGAAGGTCTCATTCCCAGCAAATATTTTGAAAAATCCACTGAACGATTGAATTCAGCCAATGGAAACAAATTGCATATCAAGTATGAATTAAATAATGTTCATGTTTGTCAAAATAATGTTTGCTTCCATATTCCTGCTGTTCTTGTCAAGAATATGACTGATAAAGTAATTCTTGGTCTTCCTTTCATTGCCATGCTTTATCCCCTTACTGTTGACAATATGGGTGTTACAACTGTTAAAATGGGATTCGAAGTAAAATTTAATTTTGCCTCCAAATTTGATATTGATGATGATCGATTGAATTTGGTTTTTGCCAAGCATAAGCAACTCAATTTTCTCAATCAAGAATTACGATATAAAAAGATTGCTGAACAACTTTCTGACAAGCTTTTGCAATCAAAGATCTCTGCTTTCAATACACTGATTATTGATTATCTCTGCTCTGAACTTCCTAATGCTTTTTGGCATAGGAAAAAGCATATTGTTTCTTTACCTTATGTTAAAGATTTTTCTGAAAACAAAATTCCTACTAAAGCTAGGCCTATTCAAATGAATGCCGAAACTTTGGAATTTTGCCAAAAAGAGATTGCTGATTTGCTTACTAAGGGAATTATTCGTAAGAGTAAGTCTTCTTGGTCTTGTGCTGCTTTCTATGTTATGAAGAATGCTGAGTTAGAACGAGGTGCTCCTAGATTGGTTATCAACTACAAGCCCCTCAATGATGTTTTAGAGTGGATTAGATATCCTATTCCCAATAGGAAAGATTTGGTCAATCGTCTTAACGACGCTGTTGTCTTCTCTAAGTTTGAAATCAAAGTAAGAAGCAAATCTTCTTGTTCTTCTGATTTAGTCAGAACAGAACAAGTTTTTCCATTGCAGCAAGATTCAGCACATCCAAATATTTCATTCCTTTTCAGAATATTTGGCACGGTAAGCATGCTGTAAATCACAATTTTCAGGAGAATTAAAATCTTTGTGCAAAGCTGGCCAATCAATGATAGAAAAGAAATCTTTAATTGGAGCAGTAAGAACACAATATATATATATATTGTGAGTAGGTAGAAATAAATAATATCCGCCTCAAATAGCCTGAGTCCACTGTCTACCCATAAGCCATATGTGCGGATGGATAGCAATATATGCATAAGAGCATGTTTGTAATTGTATTTGAGAAATCGAACTTTTAAGTTAAAAAGAACTTTTTTGGCAAAAACTTCATTTTTAAGTTTTTGTCAATAGTGCGTTTTTGTTAGTTTTTGGCTTTTTGACTTTCAAAAGCGTTTTAAATTTTTTTACTAAACGGACTTTTAGGGTGTTAAATGCAGTTTTAAAGTCTTCAAATGCACATCCAAACAGACTCTAAGACAACATTATTTTTGGAAATATATTTGGTAAGGCATTCGAAAAAGCTTTGATAGTGCTTTGACCACAATGACTAAACTCTTAACACATATTCACATGTAAAAATGTATTGTATGGTAAAAAAAAGTAATACTGATAAAATAATATATAGAATCCAGAGAGTTCCACAATCACAACCCAATAGCACCTCAAAGAGGGAGGGAGTAGCGTGTGATTATTGAGAGAAAGATCAATCGATTCTCAGCTTCAATAGCCCATTGCTCTGCGATTCTTAAATACAAATAAGGGGACACATTACTTACCTCACGAAATTACGCGCCTTTTGCACACTCTTCTAAAGTTCAAAATCTCTCACTTCGGTATATTCAATTTCAATTTCCTTTCACTTTCCCCTTTCCATTAGAATTTTGCAGTTAAATTAAGCGGTAAAATGAGTAAAAGACCTTTATACCCCTAAATTTTTTTAAAAATTTCAAATTTACCCCTATTTATAAATAAAATATTATTATTATAAATATTATATTTATAAAAAATAAAAAAAAAAACCCCACCGGGGGTCAATTTGTGACCCACTCAGATCGGGTGGGTCGAAACAAAAAAAAAAACAACACATATACGACCCGTAATTAAAGGAAAGGAGAAAGGCCTCTCCAACAGCAGCAGCAATAGCAATAGCTATCGCAGGAGCAGCAGCGACACCGCCCGCCCACTGCCCAACCCAAGTTCCCCTCTCTCTCCCTTCTTCTTCTTCTCTCTTTCTATTATTTTCATTATTTCTTCTTCTTCTCTCTTTTTACGAGATTAAAGATCCCCTTCCCCTACAATCGCTCTCCATCTTGATTTTCCAAAAGCTGCTGCTATTTAGGTTCAGAAACAAGGGGAGATTTTTACCCCTTTTTCTTCCAATGAAGATTTGAATTCGCTTGGGAATCTGGAGGCTAGGATTACGTGAAAGAATTAGGTCTGGATATCCTTCTTTTTCTTTTCCTTTATTTTATTTTATTTTTAAAGTTTTTTTGCTTCCTTTCTTTCGTTTGAGAACATGTAAAAGTGAAATTAACTTTGGATGGGGAGAGCTTCCTTCCACATTCAACTTTCCGATTTTTAGGTTTCTGTCTACAAATAGTTAACATGCTAACATGATGATGACGTCTCTATCAAGGGTTTTGAAAAGTTTCGTTTTTGTTTTGTTTTGTTTTGCGTATGTCTATTTGGCAACTTCTAATTTTTAACTTTCTTTTAAAGCTTTACGCGTAGTTGAGTAATTGCAATTATTCTTTTTTTTGGGTGATATTTTGGTAGGGGTGTTAAGAGAGCAAGCCGCTCGCGAGCGAACTCGGGCTCGATTCGCATAAGCTCAGCTCGTGCTCGACTCAAACATTAAATGAAGTGTTTCGTGAACACGAATCCTGGCTCGAATATTAAACAAAGCAAGCTCGACTCAACTCGGCTAAACTCGTGAGCAAGCTCGTATAAGGCTCGTCTTGTTTATTAGGCTCGGCTCATATATTTTTAATAAGTAACAAATAACAATATATAGTAAACATTACTCAATAATAACAAATATATTATATACCTTTGTTTTTTGTTATTTCTGCATATGTGTTTATATATCTATGTATGTGTGTGTGTGTGTGTGTGTGTATATGTATATGTATGTATACATATACACATATATGTACACATGTATATATATGTATATGTATACATACATATACATATACACACACACACACACATACATATATATATATATATGTATGTGTGTGTGTGTGTATGTGTATATGTATATACACATATACACATATATATATATGTATATGTGTACATATATACATATACACATACATATGTATACATATATGTACATATATATGTATATGTGTACATATATGTGTATATATATATATATAGCTCATTTGCCCTCCGTGGCACCATTATCGTTCATTACAATAATTGCTACAGTTACACTACAGTCCATGCCGACATCACAGTAATTGCTACAATGCCTGACCGACACTACAGTATTTACTTTGACTGTTTTATTTTTCTAATGTAATTTTATTTACCTGCTGGACTCTGTCTATAAAATGACAAGTCCCCTCCATTGTAAGGCAGAAGCTTTCAGCCTAAACACCTGAAATCCATATACAACCATCCTGCTGCTTTCAACTTGTAATCCTTTCCGTTTTCAACTTGTAACTTCATCACTTCCAATTTACATTTCAATCTGTAAGTTCTCTTGTTAATCATTAATCAATTCTTTTGATATCTTTTTATTATCTATTTGTTCCATTACTCTTTTATACGCTCCAATTTCGAGCTTACTCTAGAAAATCTTGCATCATGTTTATTTTAATTGCATATACCTCCTACATGGATGGTTCTACCTCCTGCCGGAAGGTTTTACTGCTTTATTTCATTATATTTAATATTCCATTTTTCTCCCCTCCTTTGGTATCAGAGCCATCTGAGTTGTTGATCCGTGTCTTCATTTGCTCCAATCTTTTAATTTCTTTGACTCATATCTCTTTTCTCAGTTATAAAACAACCACCCCGTTAGGTAACCTTGGTTGACCTTTAAGTCCCGTCTTAAGCCTGGGTTTGGCGTCTTAGGGCATGGTGAAGGGTTAGTTTTAGCCAAGGGTATGTGTTGTGAGTTCTTGGAGAAGAATCTATGATTAAAAGAAAATTTTAGATTTTAGCTTTTGAAGATGTGGAGATCCAGTTCTTCCGCTAGCTCTAGGTCCTCATTACCACCAGATGTAGCTAACTCTGAACATTTCTCTGTTCAAGATAATAATTCTTTTAGTTTCGATAAATGGAATATTCCTAAGCTTTCTCCTAATGAAGTTTCCACCACTTCTTGGATAAAATCCGCTTTTAAGGCTGAATACTTTGTTAAAACCGTTGAACAAACATTTGCTATTTCTAATAATAATGAGAAATTTCAATTGTTTAATAAAAAGTTTGTTAATGACTCGCTTGCTAAAGGATTTAAGTTCTTGCATGTTGGTTCTGTTCAAGTTGCTGTTAAACCATTGACTAGACTAGGGATTAATGCCTCTATTTTATTATGTCTTTGTAACGCCCGATTTGTTAATTTTCAGACTAGTATTTTTGGTATGATACAATCTTCTCTGTTTAATAGTCTCATTCATTTTGATACTTTTCCTAATTTAACTCTTGCTTTGAATGATATTCATATTCTTAAAGCACTAACTTTGAATGTACTAACCTCTGGTTATGATATGGAAGAAGGTAGCAGACCTCTTGCTATCATCTACCATATTTATTATAAATTGTTGAAAACCAATCTAAATCCTCAAGCTATTATTAAGAATGTTGGTTGCTCTACTGTTTTGATCCAAAGTTCTACTTAGGATGCTAATATACGAACTCCTAGAATGATTCGATGGGAAGAAATTGATCTTCCCAACGATTGGCTCTTGGAAAATGTATCTAAGCCTGCCAGAGTAGTAAATAATACCAGTAATCTTGATTATATCCAACAGTATTTAGATGGATCTGTAAAAATCAGTTTTTCCGATTTGAACGGTACCAACAGAATTGAAAGGCCTCCTTTATTAATCAATGAAAGAATAAATTCTTTTGCTGGCTCAACCACTTCAAAAGGCCTCAGACGAAGAGACCAAGATATTGACAAATTTCTTGGTCACCCTGATTTAAAATTAAAAGGTGTCTCTAATGATTCTCAAGTTTCTTCTGCTTTTTACACTGCCAAGCAAATTCCTCCCCCTACTCAACCTAATGATGGAGGATCTCTATCTCCATCCACTTCAAATTTTAATGCACCTCTTCCTCCTCCTCATCAATTAACTGTCCTTCATGCTCCTGTAAAAGATTTCTTTTCCCAAATCGATTGGCTTGCCTTACAAAAAGATTTTTCTTCAAAGGAAAACCAAGCACTACGACATTTTTATCGCTCTAATTTTTCAGAAAAAGAAAGAACCATTATCAAAATTCATTGGACTGAAAAAAATGATTGAAGCACAAAAACATATTTTGTTCTTTGATTTTCTTCAAAACCATTACCCCAACAATAATGTTTTAAATGTTATTAAAAAAAAAATTTGTTAAAGAAGATAAAACCACAGTTAAAGCTTCTCACCCACCTCTTGAAAATTTGCTAATCAAGACTTATGGAACTGACACAACTGTTAAAGCTTCCCCTTTTAAAACTCCTGATCTTGCCAATACTCATAATGAGACCAGAAAAATCATTGAACAAAACAATTTTGTAAATCAATCCCTTCATATTATTGGCCAACAGTTAGATCATATTGAAGACAAAATTGATTCTCCCACTTCTTTTCGTTCTAAAACAGAAAAACCAATTATTTCTCTTCCTGAAGAAGGAAAAAATCTTGGATTGAAAACCACTAACCAAAAAAATGTTGATAGAATTGACAAAATATTGAAAGATTTGAAAACTAGTCAAGCTTCTAGCTCTGGACAAGCCTGTGTTGTCCAAACAATCAATGAGACATCTGATTCAGATGATTCTGAATATTCTCAATACCCTTCTGATATCAACATTAAAATGATTGAAGAAAATTTTGATCCAGATCAAAGACTCCAAAGAATCTTTGATAAAGCCAAACCCATTAATCTTACAAAAAAATTGGTATACAAAACCCTCTCCTTCTAATTTACAATTTGAAGAAAGATTTTTTTAATCCCAGTTTTCTGTTTCTGCTGACAAACTTTATGAATGGAACATTGATGATTTGTCTGAACAAGAAATATTGAATAAAATGAATCACATGTCTATGGATACTAATGCTTATGTTACTAATCACAATTTAAGCTAGTCAGAAATTGTTGATTTGCTTTCTACTGGCTTCTCTGGAACTCTTCGGAAATGGTGGGCTCACTGAAGAATCCCGAGAAACAATTAGAAAAGCTGTCAAAAAAGATGAAGATGGCTTACCAATATTTTGATGAGCAACGTGGCACTGATGAAGTTGATAGTGTTAACACCTTGATTTACACAATCATTAAGCACTTTATTGGAACATCGTCTAACATCACTTCTCGCATTTCTGATTTCTTGAATAATCTTCGTTGCCCTACTATGTCTGATTATAGATGGTATCAAGATGTTTTTCTTTCTCGTGTTATGGTTAGACCTGATAGTCAAAAACCTTATTGGAAAGGAAAATTTATTGATGGATTACCTTCATTATTTGCTCACAAAGTTAAAGACGAACTCATTAATTCTAATACTAGATTAATTGAATATGAAAAATTAACTTATGGTGATTTGTTTTCTACTGTTAAAAAACTTGGCATAAAAATGTGTATTGATAAAAAAAATGATAAGACAACAGTTGAAAAACAAAAAGAAGGCTAAATATGAAATGGGTAATTTCTGCGAACAATTTGGGTTACCTCCTAAGACTCCTTCCCAAAGAAATAAGAAGAAACCCGATAAAGTTTTCAAGAAAAGACCTGCTCCATATTACAATAGTTAAAAGAAAAGAAAATATAATAAACGCATTAGAAAAATTCCAGCAGCCAATAAATCTCGAAAAAATAACTCAAAGTTTGATAAATATTTTTCCAAAGAAAAATGTTTTAATTGTAAAAAATCAGGACATTTTGCTGATAAGTGCCCTGAACCACCCAAAAAATTGAAAAAAGAAATCAATGCTTTGAAAATTGATGACAATGAAAAAGAAAATCTTTTTAGAATCCTTCAATCAATAAGTTCTTCTGATTCATCTGATTATGAATTTTTAACTACTTCAAGTAACTCTGATTACCATTTTGCCAGTGAATTTTCTGATAATGATTTCAAAATTGGCTGCAATGATTCTTGCTGCAAAGGTGTCAAAACTTGCTATGTTCTCACAAAAACTGAAGAACAAGAAAATTTGCTCATCACTCTAATCTCAAAAATTGAAAATCCTGAATTAAAAGAATACTATCTTAAAAAACTCAAGAATACAATGGTTAAAAATACTAATAAACAAAACAATACAAAAATCTCTCTTGATGAAACTTTGGAACGATTTTCTAAACAAAAATCCAAAGAAATTATTATCTCAGATTTGCAGCATGAGATTAGTAATATCAAGAAAGAAATTGCAGATTTGAAAACTGACCTCTTTGCTGTTAAAACTAATAATAATGATTTAAAACAACAACTATTAATACTAAAAATCCAAAATTGTTTTCAAGATCACAATTCTGATAATGAAAATGATGAGCAATCTGAACATTCTAATGAAGCGGAATCCAGCAATAAAGTAATTTCCAATGAAGTCGACAATAAAGCCAAGATTATCAGTCTTATTAACAAAATTGTTCCGCCTAAATGGTATTGTAAAGTTCATATTGCCATTGCTCCTGATTATGCATTTGATACCATTGCTTTAATTGATTCTGATGCTGATTTGAATTGTATCCAAGAAGGAATAGTACCCAACAAATATTTTGAAAAATCCACTGAAAGACTAAACTCTGCCAGCGAAAGCTATTTGCAAATCAAATATGAATTGAATAGTGTACATGTCTGCCAGGGTGATGTCTGTTTTGATACTCCTGCTGTTCTTGTTAAAAATATGACTGAAAAGATTATTCTTGGTCTTCCTTTCATTTGCATGCTTTATCCTTTATCTGTTGATGAAATTGGCGTCTCAACTGTTAAAATGGGTGTTGAAGTAAAATTTTATTTTGCTAATAAATTTGAGATTGATATTAGTCATTTTAACATTATCACTGCCAAAACTAAACATTTAAACTTCTTGAAACAAGAGGTTAAATACAAAAAAATTGTTGAACAACTTTCGGATAAACTATTGCAATCCAAGATTGCCTCTTTCAATACCCGCATCATTGATCTTGTCTGTTCTGATCTTCCTACTGCTTTTTGGCATAGGAAGAAACACATTGTTTCTTTACCTTATATTAAAAAAATTTCTAAAAACAAAATCCCCACTAAAGCTAGACCCATCCAAATGAATGCTAAAACTTTAGATTTTTGCTAGAAAGCAATTGCTAACCTACTTGCTAAAGAAATTATTCGTAAGAGTAAATCTCCTTGGTCTTGTGCTGCCTTTTATGTTATGAAAAATGCTGAAGTTGAAAGGGGAACCCCTAGGCTTGTAATCAATTACAATCCACTCAATGATGTGCTAGAATGGATCAAGTATCCCATTCCAAATAGGAAAGATTTAGTCAGTCGTATCAATGAGGCTATAGTTTTCTCTAAGTTCGATATGAAGTCAGGATTTTGGCAAATCCAAATTGATGATAAAGATAGATATAAGACTGCTTTTACTACCCCATTTGGACATTATGAGTGGAACGTTATGCCTTTTGGTCTAAAGAATGCTCCTAGTCAATTCCAAAATATCATGAATGATATTTTCAATCCCTTTAGCCACTTTACTATCGTTTATATTGATAATGTTTTGATTTATTCTAAATCTATTGATGAACACTGGAAACATTTGAACTCGTTTCTAGAAACAGTCAAACACAATGGACTTGTTGTTTCTGCCAAAAAGATTAAGCTCTTCCAAACTAAAATTAGATTCCTTGGTTTTTGATATTTCTGAAGGTCGTATAAGACCCATTGATAGAGCCATTCAATTTGCCGATAAATTCCCTAATATTATCATTGATAAAAACCAGCTCCAAAGATTCTTAGGTTCTTTAAATTATATTGCAGACTTCTACAAAGATCTGAGAAAACATTGTAAACCTTTATTCGACCGTTTGTTAAGCAATCCTTCCCTTTGGACTAACACTCATACTTCTCTTGTTAGAGAAATTAAAGCCCATGTCAAGGCTTTACCTTGTTTAGGAATTCCTTCAGACAATACTTTCAAAATTGTTGAAACAGATGCTTCTGAAATTGGTTTCGGAGGTATTCTAAAACAAATTGTTTCACCAAGGTCCCTCGAACAAATTGTTTGATTCCATTCTGGATCCTGGAATAAAGCTCAAATAAATTATAGTACTATTAAAAAAGAAATTTTTTCTGTTGTTTTATGCATTACTAAATTCCAATCTGATTTACTAAATCAAAAGTTTTTGTTATGCATTGATTGTAAATCTGCAAAGTACATTTTGCAAAAAGATGTTGAAAATATTGCATCAAAACAAATTTTTGCCCAGTGGCAAGCCATTTTAAGTGTTTTTGATTTTGATATTGAATACATTAAAGGTTCCAATAATTCAATCCCAGATTTTCTCACTCGTGAATTTTTGCAGTGCTGGTATGGCCAACAAAAAGGACAAGGAGAAGATTGAATCCAAGCCTTTGGCCTTGAGGCCAGAGACTCCCATTGCCCCTCCAACTACCAACTCATCCATTGCCCTAACTAATCGTTTCTCCGCTTTCAATCCCGGTTCTCCGGCCACTTACTCCAGTGCCCTTATTTCTGATTATGACCCTTTGTTGTTGTTTCACAAAAGACTGCTGCTCCTTTCATTTAATACGATAAATCCTCAGCTTATGTTGTTCTTCCTCATTCTGAATATTTGTTTCACATTGAATTAAACAGATCCCACATTAAATTCCCCGCTCAAATTGCTACTTCCTATTTTCCCGCACAATTCCATTGGATCCCTGAGCACCCTCAAAAAACTCTTTCCTATTATACTAATATGCTACTCCAGACAAAGTCTATCCATTTTAAACCCATTTACAGTAAAACTGATCCCCAAAAACTCATTTACCACAGTGTTTATTTTGATAAAATTATTCTTGAAAAAGATTAGGGGGAACATCCCTCGCATCTCAGGAAATTAGATGATTTCCCAATTCCTTTCTGCTACTATGAGTACATCAATGCTTGGTTCAAGTTCTTCCTTTTCCAAAATTCCAAATTTGACCACTCCTGGTTCTTGAGTTTTGATAAAGAATTTGGAGGCATTCTCCCTCTCTGGTTCTCCAACTGGTGGAAAAAATTCGGTCTTATCCCTGATATTCTCCCATTAAAAATTGTTGAAGCCTTTAAATCATTCAAAAATCTTTACCATACTGATGAATATGGAGCCAAGTTTCCCCACATTCTCCATTTTGCCAAAAAGTTCAAAGTTCCCTGGATCATCAAGTGGCAATACATTATTCTTGATGACAAACTGGAACTCCATTGGTATATTAATGGTGGAATAATTACCCACGAACTGATCATTTGATTGACAATGTAAAAGCACTAGCCCAATTACCAAAAATCCAAGCTCCTCTTGCTTCTAAACCATTAACCATTGGCAAACCTGCCCAATTAGTAACCCCCAGCACCTTCCTTTCTCCTCCCAAAGCAACCACTGCCCCTGCTACCTCTTCCAGTTCTTGTAAGAAAAAGTCATCTTCGAAGAAAAAGAAGAAGAAGGAAACTTTAAAAGCATTGCTCAATTCTCTCGATGACAGCTCTAGTTCTGATGAAGATAAAAAATCCGATGCATCCTCTGAAGCAACTTTCAATCCAATACGAGATTGGTTTGGAAATTCTGGTTTTCCCAAGGACAGTGAAAATTATTACCCTGGACTTGAAGATTTATAGCTCATTTGCCCTCCATGGCACCATTGACAGATCACTCGCCCTCCGCGGCACCATTAACAGCTCATTTGCCCTCCGTGGCACCATTGACAGCTCATTTGCCCTCCATGGCACCATTACCGTTCATTACAATAATTGCTACAGTTACACTATAGTCCATGCCGACATCACAGTAATTGCTACAGTGCCTGACCGACACTACAGTTACACTATAAAAGGACAAGTCCCCTCCATTGTAAGGCAGAAGCTTTCAGCCTAAACACCTGAAATCCATCTGCAACCATCCTGCTGCTTTCAACTTGTAATCCTTTCCGTTTTCAACTTGTAACTTCACCACTTCCAATTTACATTTCAATCTGTAAGTTCTCTTGTTAATCATTAATCAAATCTTTTGATATCTTTTCATTATTTATTTGTTCCATTACTCTTTTATACGCTCCAATTTCGTGCTTACTCTGGAAAATCTTGCATCATGTTTATTTTAATTGCATATACCTCCTACATGGATGGTTCTACCTCCTGCATGGAAGGTTTTACTGCTTTATTTCATTATATCTAATATTCTGTATGTATATATATATATATAGACACACACACATATATGTATATGTGTATATATGTACACACACACACACACACACACACACACACACACATATATATATATATATATAATCATATCGTATATCTGCATAAGTTATTGTTTTATTTAATCAATGCATTATAATTAGATGCTTTATTCTTAAAAATGGTATATCACATAATCTTAGATTTAAGATAGTATTAATATAGATTGTAAGATAATATGATCATATATTTTAAGTATGAATGTATAACTATTAGATTGTGTGGAATTTAGAACTTAGAGTTTCAGCATTACCATTAAATAATTAATAATTAAGTAACTAATATGTTTCTTATAATTTATATATTATAATCATAATTTGCAGTAAGTAAAAACTTAACAATTTTTACTTCCTGCAAGTTGTTACGTAAACAATTTCTCATAACAATTCCTCATAATGTATTATGAGGAATTTAGGACTTAGAGTTTGACCATTACCATTAGATTAAATTTAAATGTTTAATAATTAAGTAACTAATGTGTTTCTTATAATTTATACATTATAATCACAATTTGTAGTAAGTAAAAAGTTAACAATTTGAATTTAAATCAAAAATATGTCATAAATCGTGATCATGGGTTCATAAAATATAAGTATATAAAAATTAATATTGACCCATATAATGATACAATCATATAAGTATATAAATGTTTACGTATAAAATAGAATATATATTATTATTGACATTATATACTTGACCCGTGTTAAGCATTAACATTTTAATGTATTACTAAATAATATTATATATAATATGATAATAGTGATTAGTGTGTGTGAGTGTGTGACATAAAGCGTTTTACGTTGTGATTTAAAAAATACTTAATCTAAAATAAGAAAAAAATATATACGCGATTGAAAAAAACACAATTTTTAAAATCGTAATTATTGAAATTAAAATAACAAACTGACCCTAAATAATACTACATAACACAATTTTTATTCCTAAATTTTAAATTTTGAATTTTGAATTTTTTATTGAATTTAATCGTAGCCGTCCAATTTAATTGAATTTAATCTTGGCCATTGAATTTGATCTACGGTATATAAGTGTAAACCAATTTGAAAGAACTATATGGTGCTCCACATGACATAATAAGCTCATTAATCTAACGTTCTAAATTGAATAAGAAAGTCATGACCTAATAAACAGTCTAGATCATTTACTATGCTTGCATGGAACCGGTCTCACTATCAGACGCACACAAAGGACTAATTCCAGGTGAATATATTCCAGGATTAATTCCGTAATGCATGCGCTTTGTCGGTTGATTCTCTTCGTCCAAAATGTTTTGATGATCTAATAGCCGTTGGATGATATTAATGAATGACAGCTATCAAGCATTTACTAAGAAGTATGTATATGGTGTAACAGAGGTAAGCTTTGTTTGTTTGATCTAATTTAACGAGTAATATTAAATGTTGAAAACGTATATATATGATTAATGGATCATATTGAACAAGCACACACCAGATCTAATTAGAGAAAGCCGCATGGGATAAACTTTTGGTAAAACGAATCAAACCTTTAATATTTAAAATTTAATTACTTTTCCAAATCCAACTGTTGCAAATCAGAGAACCCAAATTTAACCTGAATCCATTCTCTCGACTCTCCATTCTCTCGACCCTCCTCTCACAGTCTCCACCATCCTCCTCGCCTCCTATCTCTGTTGCCGCTCCCACCACTCCCCCAGTGCCCCCAACAGCAACCACCACCACCACCACCGCTGCAACCACACACCTCGACGCCCGGCTGAAGCTGAACGGCTCGTGCCCGGTTTCCAGGAACTTGCCGCTGCCAACCCCGCTGTCCACGCCGCTCTCGGAGGTCGTTTCACTCTCGCAGTACGCCGTGGATCGGAGGCGGAGGAGGTGATAAGATTTGTGGTTTTTCTTTTCTTTTTGGGTTTTTTTTTCTCCGTTTCTTCTTGGGTGTTGGGTGGTTTGGGGTTTTGCCGTTTGATGTGTTTGTTTAGTTGCCCAGAAAATTTGTAAATATTTTTGGATAGATAGGTATTGGGGTTTCTGTTTTTTACTGAATTTTGGTTTGTGTTTGATGAAATTAGAGCAGAAAAAGTATCTAACAGATGGGTGTTGGTCTTTTACATAATATTGAATTCTAGGATTGAATCATTTTGCCAAATGCATGTACATATACATCCCAAAGTTAATCGAGCTTGAGCTCGAGCTCGACCAAAATAGACGAGCTTGAGCTCGAACAGGTTCCAACCCTATCGAGCCGAGCTCGAGCAACATTTCTAGGCTCGTGTCGAGCTCAAGCAACATTTCTAGGCTCGTGTTGAGCTCGAGCCTGGCCTCAAAGTAAACGAGCCGTGCCCGGACAAGCCAAGCTTGGCTCGTTTACACCCCTTATTTTTGGGGAACAAATTGGCAAATAGTTGTTTTTTATACAAATTGCTGTAAAGGCCACAACTGCTGTCCATTTGTTGTGAATGCTGTGTTCATTCGTGTTCTCTACTCGAAGCTTATATGTTTTAGCAGTCTTATATCCTTTTTACTTATTTATTTTTTTAATTTTAAATTTTTAAATTTTTTTACGCCCGTTGTCCTTTATAAATATGCATCCCAATTGTATGTCTAATTTAACCTGAAACCCAAATTGCAGCATGCTTAGGGTTTCCTTCTCATAACAGCCTCAATGGGCTAGTTTGTTTTAGGGATTTATGGGAAGGGATAGAGAGCAGACTTTGTGGATTTCATCAACTTTTTGTTGCTATTGAATTCTTCTTGTTGTGAAAGACTTTGGTGGTTTAATTGGGAATGGCTTCATGGAGGATTTATGAAAAATAATTTAGAGTGGCTTGTCACTAGAATTGGACATGATTCAAATGATTGATGTGGGAGTTCTGAGAAGCTTTTGATTTACATTCTGGGGTTATAATTGTTAATTGGAGCTATACCTCTAGATTCATAATATTTCTGAAAATTCTCTCTTTCCCGGGTTTAGTTTGAAACCAGACAACCAACAAGAACATTTTGGTTATCTATGAATAGTGTGCTAAAATTGACATGCCATATATAATGTCAAAACACATTTATTTATTCTTTTCTTTTCTTTTCTTTTCCCATTCAACTGAGTGGCTGTGATGGGATACTATGGTCGTAATAACATTAATCCTTGTTCAAGCTATTACGCGTCCAAGACTACATGAACTCTTAAGAGTTAATTAGTTTTGTATTTGTGTTTGTAAAGTTAGTCTATTCCATAGTAGTCCTAAATAATAAGCTTATACCTAATTGTTTGCTTTTCGAAGGTGGTACTTATTTTAGATTGGCAAAATTTTATACTTTATGGTAAACAATTTATTGCTTAGGTGTCCATTACCATCCTTTGCAACTGTATTATTGTTTATGTGTTGTGAATTTTATGTTTGATTGAGATTTTAGGCATTCTTGTAGTGCTAATTGTTATTCGTCATCAATGCTTTTCACATCATTTCACACTAAGGCCTTAATTGATTTTGGGAACTATACCTTAACATATGATGCCATATTTACGAAAGATGCATGTTATTATGATGGATTGGTGTTGTATGTACAAGAAAAGTGAGGAGTCTATTGATCATCTTCTTCTTCATTGTGAAGTTGCAATTGTTTGGGATTGTATGGGTCATTCCTCGAAGGGTTAGAGATTTGTTGGTGAGTTGGAGGGGAAAATTGAGACAATATAAAAATTAAAAAGCATAGAAAAAAGCTCTGAAGTGAAGACTTTGATGGATCTGTACAGCATCAACGCCGTTAAAACAACCAACAGTTGTGATGAAATAGAAAAAAACAAGAACATCCAACAGTTGAGATTTTAACCAAGAAAATTTTAACTACAACAAATAAATTACAGCTAATTTTTAACCTATTTCGTGCCGTCTCTCTTGCAAAACTTATTTCCTTGTGCTGCCAATTCAATCAGAGAGTGAGAGAGAACGAGAATAAGGAGGTGAAGAGGAGAAAGAAGGTAAAGAAATTTCTTGTTTTTTTTTTTAATTTTTTTTATTTGGTTTTCTCTCGTTCGGTTGTGTGATGGGTGTTATTGTGTTGATTTGAGAATGGATTTTGAAGCGTGAGAGAATGGGTTTAGAGAGAGAAAAATGGGGGTTTGGGAGTAGGAGAAGATTGAGGGAGGAGAGAGTGGCTGGCGATTCCGGCCACTATCTGCACCACCTAGAGCAACGGTGGGTGCATGGGAAGGTTCAGAGAGAGAGAGAGAGAGAGATTAGAGAAAGAAGGAGAGAGAGAGAGAGAGGGGAGGTGGTAAGAGAGAAGTCTCTAGGAGTGATGGGAACCATTCCTCCGGTAATCTATCTTCCTTAAAATCTCTCTCCAACCAACTAGCCTTGGTTGCCTCAATTGAATCAAAGGAAAGGCCATCTATCGACAACCTCCAACTAAACTGTTTGGTGTATAACTTTGGGTAAAACTAGACAATGTGCTTGCTAGTCTTCGTGGGGTTGGTAGAAATGCTACTGCCAATCAATGAGGAGTCAATGGAGTTCTTCCTTCTGTTGGAGTTAGCCATTGTGTGAAAGAATTTACTACACTTATCACCCTCCCTTAGGTTTTGGCCTCTAACTCACCTTCCCCATGAGAATAGATCTTTCTAACTCGCTAACAACTTTTGCCTTTGTCAATTTCTTCTCAACGTCTAAGGCCCTTTTTTTTTTCTTTCAAGGACATCAAAAACATGTATCTCTTCTACAAGGATCTTCTTCTTCCTTTCTACACTGCCAAACATCTCCTTATTCCATCTCTTTTAATCAATCTTCAAAGCCTTGAGCTTGCTAGCTAAAATGAAGCTCAAAGAGCCTTGGAAATTATAAGAGACCCACCACTTTTTCACCTTATCCACAAAACCTTCCAACTTTAGCCACATGTTTTCAAATTTGAAAGACCTACACCTACTCCTTAGAGCGTCACCACAATAAAGGAAGGTAGGGAAATGATCCAAACAAAGTCTAGAGAGCTTCCTCTGGGATGCACCAAGAATTCGGGTTTCCCACACCGGAGAGACAAGGAATCCAAATGTTGATTCCACATTTTGAGTGTCAATGATTGAAGGATGTTTCCCCTTTTCCAATTCTGGATCCCTAATTGATTAGGATTGTCTTGAGTTAAACCACTGGCTTGGGTTGAATCTTTTGATCAAGCCATAAAAGTAAAGAGCTGAAAATTATTTCAGGAGGAGAGGACAGTGGTGACTACAAGAAGGCAAAATGTCTAAGTCTTGCAAAGGTCTAGCAATGGAACTGGTGAAGTGCCTCAGTGAATCTGATTGTGTTAAGGTCTGTAATCTCTTACTACATCTATCATGCTTGAGATCTTCCAATGATGATATGAGCTTGTAGTTGTGAAATGCATAGAAATACTTGTATAAATTGTTTGACTTGATCTATAACTTGGTTGCCATATGCATCAATTAAAGGTTGAGAAGCGATCATATAGAGAATGTGCTGGGATGAAGAGCCCATCAATATCAAGTGAGTGTGTGGGACTTAGGGAAACATATTTCAATTGCAAAAGAGGCCAGGCATGTTTTCTTCTCTTCATTCTTCATACTTTGTTTTATTTCTCTGGTATCTCTTTTCACATGCCTACGTTTTCTTTCCCTTGTCTTTTAATTAGTAAATGAAAAGCCAACTGCCAATGAAGTGGCTGCTGCTATGGAAAAATGTAATGAAACTGTAGGATATTATCCTAGTGTAAAGGGACCTGACTTGGTTTGACATAATTTGTACAGCATCAGTATCTTTGTTTTCTGGGAAACACAGTTCATATCTAAGTCACACAATTTATTTTGAAGGGATGCCGTTCTGCCTCTCAGACTGAGGATGCAGCATCATTTCACGAACTTGAATTTGCAAATATTGCAGATTGCTGATCCCCAAGTCATGAATTATTCTTAGTTTGTCTCTTGTCAGTCTTAAATCTTGCATAGATGGAAAATTTTACCCTCTTGATAGTCATCTAGGATTGTGATGCCCTTGTTTAGTTACAGTTTTTTAAGAAATTAGTCATAGGTAGCTCTCAAGATTTAGTTTCAATGCTCTAAAACAGGTGTCTGCAAAGAGAAGCAGCATAGTGGCAGCGGATTTGATGTAGATTCCATCAAAATGTAGTCACAACTAGAGCCTCATCAAAAACCTCTTCTTCTATCATGCTTATAGCTGAAAAGATGTGCTTTGAAATTTCTAGAAGGGAGCTACCCATTTCTTTCTTTATGAAACCCTTTTCTGCTACTCTTTCTAAATTTTCATATTTGTCCCTGTATTTATAAGTATCTCTAATCACATATTAAGGAAGATAACAGACCAATACTTATAAGTACGCACACGCAAACAGACATACACAGACTTTGGTGACACCTTTGGTCATTTAATTTTGAAACCCCATTGCTCCTGCTTTGCGTGACTTATATATGGATGGGCATTGGGTTCTCAGGAAAATCAAGTGACGTCAACACAATGGTAAAAGATGGCAAGTTGTTTGGGATGTGATTCGTTACGTGACAAGGTTGAAAAAAAATTCTAGCTGTAGTTAAAAATGATTATTTCATGATAATTTGACTTTAGATGGTACATACTCAAAACTAGATTCTTTGCAATGAGGTCTAAATCAAATGGCACCTTTTCCCCCTCAAGAGTGAGGTGGAGAGTGTGGTTGGTGGTTGAAGACCCCAGGCAAGTGTGTAACTTACTAAGAACGAAAAAGAAAGAAAAAAGTTTTTTACATTTGCATAAAATTTTAGTTTCCATCTGAAGTATAAAGGTTTTCCTAGAGTTTTAAAAGGTTTAGAATGAATCAATGATTTATTAAGAACTATCCCACATAACTGAGGAAATTAACTTTTCAATGACTTGTCTCTTTGATTTTCAGTAGAACATTTAGGAAATTAACTTTTCAAAGAACTATCCCACGTAACTGAGGAAATATATTCTTGAGAAGTTCTGGAAACTTTGTGAACAACAGCTCCATATCTCAGGTGATTCAACATTTTTACTTGTCCTGCTAGAAGTATGGTAGTAGTCTTTTGTGGGAGGAATAGTCTTTTGTCTCAGGAGAGCTGCCGGCGGTGGTGAGATGGGTTTATCAAGAAGTTGGTCGGTGGAATCCAAAGATTTTCAGATGATGGTGATGGATGGTGATACTAGTTTGATATTCAAGGAAGCAAGGGCCTAGTGAGGTTCATAAGGCTGGGAAGTAGTGAAGCAGTTTGGCTGCTGCACATTTTTGAGGAGTTGATTTCAGTGAAGGATTCAAGGGTCTTTAGAGACCAATCCAAACTAGGGTACCCTCGAGTGTTAGCCCAGAAATGTTCTAATAGGTATGGCAGTTTTTTGGTGATTGAAGAATGTGAGGGGAGGGAGAAGCGTAAGGCAGTCATGGTGTCGGAAGGAAAAAATCAGTTAGGATGGAACAAACTTGAGTCTGAACTGCAAATAGCCATAAGGTTTCTTCAACCTTATTTGACTCAAAGAAATGATGCAGGGAAGAAGAGGAGAAGTTATATTGAGGTGCTGCAATCCACGCTGCGCCCAAATGAGGAATTATTTGGGCTATCGACTGAACCTGTCGCTAGGGTGCCCAAATGGCTGTCGGAAGGAAATGCAGATCCAGGTGAGTTACAGATGAAGAAGTATAGTCAAGTCGTTGTTCCAGTTAATTCAGGTCCAATGACCATTCTCAAGTCTCCGGTGGGTCGTCCGGCGACATCAGGTCCAGTAACCACTTTCAAATCTTCGGTGGGATGTCTGGTGACATCAAAGGGCAAGGAGAAGGATATGGGTAATTTGGTGGAAGAAGAAGAGAAACAGAGGTACGCCAATGATTTTCTGGCAATTCTGTCACCGGTGCAAAATAGTTCTCCGGCCAACCCAGCTCCAGCGACAGCTGTTTTGTTGGGTAGCAAAGATTTGTCTCATGCGATGGCGGTTACAAAGGGCTGTACTGGAAGGAAGGAATGTTCTGACAATGGATACGTGGTATTTGGAGGTAGCGAATATGACAATTTAAGAAATTCGTTGGAGAAATTACAGCTGGAGATTGGGTGTTGCTTGGAGCGGTTGGCAGTGGACAAACGGGTTTCATACGTCAATGAGCCATCGGAGCTTGGGCCTGCAAAAATTGATTTTGCAATATCGGAAGAAGTGGGCGTTCAGCCCAATTAGAAGATGGGCGTAAATCAAGCGGTAGGGGCTGGGCCCAAAAGGTTTGGTAAGAAATATAGGAGACTAAAGCCGAGAAGAGTGAAACAGTTTCAAAGGACAAGGAAGACGACCAAACCAGGCGACCCAGGAGCTTCCTCGTTTGTTGCCGGGCATCGTTTTACGATGGGTCAGCATCAGGAAGGTTCATCGGCAATATCTGAGTTGGGTATATTGGGAAAAGCTCCAATCAATGTGGGTATGGGGCTGACCGGCATGTTGAATGGTGTGTTACATCTGGGCCGGCAACAGAGGGCACCAATGAAGCAACTGGAGGAAGCGGGCGAGGTAGGGGGTGGCAACAAGGGCTCAAACCTGCAACAAAGGGCGCCGATGAAGCAACTGGAGGAAGCGGGCGAGGTGGGGGGTGGCGACAGGGGTTCAAACCTTTTGGAAACTCGATCGGCAGGTGCTTCGGCAGTCTTTGATTATCGAGTTGTGCCAACAGGGGTTGTTCCTGGGGATTCCAGCAGTGAGGGGGATATTCCTGGGGTTGTAGAATCATCTAGAGCAAGGATTGCCTTTATCCCATCATCCTTGAAAGCTTGCGAGATAGAAACTAGAATAGTGGAGTTGTCTTCAACTGAAGCAAAGGTGGAGGATGGGTTGACAAAAGGGATGGAAGATACGACGGGAGATTGTATGGATGTTCCTTTAGAAAACCGGAAGGACAGGATTAGTGGATCCCCTAAAGCCATCATGGAGGTGTCTATTGTTCCTCATTTGATGGAGAATTCTATTATTCTCAGGGAGTCCAGGTTGACAGGTGTAGAATTGGAAGAATATGAGATGGAAGAGCACAGTTCACTGACATGCTATCCAGCTAAGGGGTTTTTGGTGAAGAAGGGGTCTAATTCTGCTAATAAATTTCTGAAGCTTGTGGAGGAGTTAGTCATTATATGGGGATCTCGTGTGATGGGTATGAAAGGAAGCTTTCAGAGCTGTTCACGATTATTATTGTGAGTAATGAAGGAATGGGAATAGGTGTGGCCTCAAATACGGGGAAGAAAGGTATGAAAGAACTCAATAACCTTACATGCTCCATTAATTATGACGGTAATGCTAGTAGGGGGAGGGCTAAGGGAAGAACTCTTAGAGATCTGTCATGAAGCCTAAGATTGTTTCTTGGAACATGAGGGGTTTGAATGAGGGCAATAAGTGCTTGAGGGTGAGGAACATGCTTAGACAACAGAAGGTAGACATTGTGTGCTTACAGGTGACGAAGATGGAATCGATTTCCAGCAGTTTTGTGAATAATTTGTGGGGTTGTGCTTACGTCGATTGGTGCTTTGTTGCTTCTGATGGAGCTTCTGGTGGCATTTTGGTGATGTGGGATAGAAGGGTGGTCTCGAAGATTGAGGTCTATGTGGGGGACTTCGTTGCAGCCTGCTTATTCAAGAACGTAGAGGATGATTTTACATGCTTTTGCGGGGGTTTATGGCCCAAATTTGGATTACTTGAGACGTTTTCTTTGGGAAGAGTTGGCTGGCCTTTCTAGTTGGTGGGAGGTGCCATGGGTTATTGGAGGTGATTTTAATGTTACTCACCTTTTTTTTTTTTTTTTTTTGATAAGTATTTTAATGTTACTCACTTCCCTAGTGAAAGGTCGGGGGGAGCGCGGTTCACTATCGCAATGTCAGAGTTCTCGGACTTCATCTCCAAACAGGGGCTTGTGGACATTCTACTTGCAGGAGGGACATTTACTTGGTCCAATTCTTATTCTCGGTCTAGAATTGATCATTTTTTAATCTCTCCAGAATGGGAAGCCAAATATCCTAGCCTGCTTCAGAAGAGGTTGCTTAGATTGTGCTCGGATCATTTTCCCATCTTGCTTGATTGTGACGGTATGATTGGGGGTAAGAGGCCTTTCAAATTTGAGAATATGTGGTTGAACACTGATGGTTTTGTGGAAAAGGTGCGAGCTTGGTGGTCTTCTTACAATTTTTTTGGCACTCCAAGTTTTATCTTGGCACGAAAGCTTAAGATGTTAAAGATGGATATTATAAGATGGAATGAGAATGAATTTGGAAATGTTAATGTTATTTGCAAAGAGAAAGCGGAAGAATTGAATGCCATGGATAGATTGGAGGAAGAGAGAGAATTGGGAGAAGAAGAGAAGAATAGAAAAAGGGTGATTGTTAGGGAATTGGAGATTGCTCTGTTACAAGAAGAAATTAGCTGGAGACAAAAATCTAGGATCCGTTGGCTCAAGAAGGGTGATAAGTGTACCGAGTTTTTTCATCGGATTGTCAATTCTAATAGAAGATGCAACTCCATTGAATCCTTGTCCATTAATGGTGTTCTTTCTTCTAAGCGCATAGAGAAGCTCCAATGTGATTTTCTATGGGGAGATTTAAATGATGAATTCAAATATTATTTCGTTAAATGGGATAAGATCTGCTCTCCTATTTTCGAAGGAGGTTTAGAGATCAAGAAATTGAGATTGTTCAACCAAGCTTTGTTAGGGAAGTGGCTATGGCGTTATGCGCATGAGAGACGGGCTTGGTGGCGAATGGTTGTGGATGCTAAATATGGGTCCGAATGGGGGGGTTGGCATTCTATCAATATCTCGGGGTCTCGTGGGGTGGGTCTTTGGAGGTACATTAGTAGGGGGTGGCAGATGTTGTCTAGCCATACAAGATTTGATCCAGGAGATGGTTCCAAAATCAAATTTTGGGATGATGTGTGGTGCGGAGAAGCGTGTCTTAAGGATGTTTTTCCAATCCTTTACACCATAGCTAATGCTAAAAACGCGTCTATTGCTGACAACTTGAATCTCATGGGCGGAGCTCTTCAATGGAATATTAGTTTTTCTCAGTTGATTCATGATTGGGAGTTGGAAGTGCTAGCCTTGTTTTATACTTTGTTATACTCTCATAAAATGAATAGGGAAGGAGATGATAAAATGTGGTGGATTCCATCCAGTAAAGGGAAGTTTGATATTCAATCTTACTATAATGTCTTGGCTAGTACTGAGGCTAGTCATTTCCCATGGAAGAGTATTTGGCGCACCAAGGCACCTACGAGAGTGGCCTTCTTTACTTGGACGGCGGTGTTAGGGAAGATCCTCACAATCGATAATCTTAGGAAAAGGAATCTTATTGTGATCTATAGATGTTGCTTGTGCAAATCGGATGGGGAAACGATTGATCATCTTCTTCTCCATTGTGAGATTGCTCGCTCTCTATGGGATGCTATCTTTAGCCAATTTGGATTGTCATGGGTCATGCCTCAAAAGGTGGTGGATTTGTTTGCTTGTTGGTGGTCGGGAGGGCGCTCTTGAAGTGTCGTTGCGTGGAAAATGGTTCCTCTATGCATAGTATGGTGTTTATGGTTAGAAAGGAATGTGAGATGCTTTGAGGATTCTGAGAGATCCTTGGAGGACATCAAGGCGTTTTTCTTCTACACACTTTTCACTTGGACAACAGTTTGGCTTGCCCCTTTAGTGATTAGTTATCTTGATTTTCTTGTTCTTTTTTCTTCTCCCAATTAGGCGTTTTCTCTTGTGTACTTGGGTTGCGTCCCTCAGCGCTTTTGATATATAAATTTTACTTATAAAAAAAAAAAAAAAAACTGAGGAAATTAACTTTTCAGAGACTTCTCTTTGATTTTCAGTAGAATACTTGGGAAAATGATTAATTTTCTCCATGTTTTCACTGAATTTTAACTATTTGGCATTGCGGTTGATTTGTTATACGATCGAGGATTTTGAACTCATGCGAAATCACACCAGTTTATAAAAGAGTTAATTGCTATCTTAAACCACTAGGGAAGATTTAATTTTTCTAAAGTTTGATTAGAAGGTGGATATCTTTGTTTCGTTTTTCAATTTGTTGTAATCCTTTAGATTTAGATGAGGAATTGAAGAAAATTTTCACTGGGCCCCTTCCAAGAGAGGGTTGTTCAACGTTAGATTGTTTTACAATGTCCTTGTTCCCCATGATAATACTCATTTCCCGTATAAGAGTATTTGGCAGAATAAGGTCTCCATGAGAGTGACTTTTTTTTGGTTGATCAACCGCCCTAGGAAAGATCCTCACCAAGAATAACCTAAGGAAGTGACATGTCTTAGTAGTTGATTGGTGTTGTATGTGTACGTGTAGGGAGCTTGTGGATCATCTTCTATTGATTGATATGGCCTTAAGGAATGCTTTCTTTAGCCGCGTTGGGTTAGCTTGGGTTATGTCAAAACAAGTGGTAGACCTTTTCGCTTGTTGGAGAGGGATGTGTGGCAGTCTTCAGATTGCTGCAACGTGGAATATTGTTTTATCTTGCCTAAGGTTGTGTCTTTAGAGGAGACGAAATGATAAAGGATTGAAGACTGCGAGAGGAAGGTGTTGGAGCTAAAGTATTTCTTCTTCAAATACTATTTACCACTAGACAGCTGATACAGCTGATGTATAGATTATTTGCCTAATTTTCTTCAATATATATATATATATATATATATATTTTGTTCTGATTAAGTGTATTTTTAGTATTCTTCTTTTATACTTGGGTTGCACTTTTGACACTTTTTTAGTAATATTTTGATTACTTATAAAAAAAAAAATATATGATTTCATCGATAAGACCACAATGGGATAGGATATCCTAAAAAAAGAAAGAAAGACCAGCAAAATGGGAAGAAGGGAGTACAAATTTTGAGGATGATGCCGACCAATGTAGCATACATGTTTGTTCTTGTTGGAGTATGTTTAAATGGTGGAGAGAGATTTTGGAGCCTCAAGTACTTGGACAATATTGGGATTAGTTAAGGATCAAGTACTTCAAGGTGTCAACTAAGTTCAAGCCCAAAATCCTCTAATTTAAGGATTTAGATACTTTTATAAAATTGCATTAACAGCACCTATTGCATTGAGTCATTAAACTAGGAAAGTTTTTGTTTGTGTGTAAGCGAAGTTTCACTGAACAGCCCCAGGCCCCCAAGTGTCGTTTTTATTTTTCCTGTTATATCTTTAAAAGGAGTAAACAAATAATTCGCTCTTCATATCAGGAAATGTCATCTTTGTTCATAGCATCAACTAGGTCTTTTGGATCTCTCTCATTCATTCTGGGTGTGTTATGTGTTTGTGCACACTATAACCACTACTTTCATTCTAATGAGATGGGAAAAAGGAATTTTGTGAGCATTATCATTATTATGATATCTATGGGCTGATGTCCAGTGGAGAGAATAAATAAATCTGTAGTCAAATTCTCTTGAACAGTGTAAATTATGTTATGGTTGTAGAAAAGATGTGCAAGTATATTGTTCATTTCATTAGATAATAACTCTTTTTATTCTAATTATGAAATCAATCATGCGCGTTCATTAATGTGCTATATCTTTTTTGTTTTTACCAGGTTGACATGAGAGCTAGGATTCGTGGAAACAAGGGCTACTAAGTGGTGGGCATGTTCTTTTCCAGATTGTGAAATCAATTGGGTAGCATGCACGTACTTGTAGGTTTGAACACAAAGCCTCCTGCACTTAGGCATGCAATGTCAGCAACTATTAGAATCGTTATAATATGGATGTGGATACTTAACAGTTACAATTTGTCTTAAATTTTTTACTTTCCCAGTAAGAATTTTTTTTTTTTCTTTTGTTCTTGATGGGGAAGAAAACAGAACCATGGTGGTAAAGCAAGGTGAGAAACCCTCGACATATAAATGGAATTAAACGATATTTTCACAATCTAATCAAAATACATGGGGAGTGCCGCTTGTTGGCAACTCTTTGGAAGGTTGCGGCTGGTTAGTTTTGCTTTATAAACTTTCATGTCCCTATTGAGTAGCTATCCTAGTTTGTAAATATTGTATAATGGATCATTTTTTTCTCATCTTGCTGGATGCTTCTTGGTAATGTGTTTGTGCTTTGAATGAGTAAGGAAAAGTATTTGGGAAATTGATCCAGTGAAAGGAACGAACTTGATGGCATTTCAAGTTTGTGCTCTTTTAACTTGATATACAGAATACAACATTTCTTAACTAGATTATGAAGTTGTCTCAAAACCTCAAAGTCAAGTTTGTGCTCCTTCACTCAAACTTTGTTTTTGAGCAACTATCCATCCCATTCAAGTTAAAATTGCCCAGTTTTCAAACATCGTAAAATTGGTTTCGCAGTCACTTTTTTCACTCAATATTAGCATATTATATAATGCCCTACACGGGTGGCATGGCTTTTTTATTGTTTCAATAGAAGATCCTAATCTTATAAAAACATTTCGAACTTGGCAATTTAGCACTACAAAACTTTTCAGACCAATTACAAAATTTGAGCTACATGAATAGTCCAATTCCAAATCTTGTTGAGCTTCACATTCACTGCTTCACATTGATTGACTTTGACCCCTCACTAAAATTGTCCTCTATCTATTTTTGAATAAAGGTCGTGAAAAAAACGTTTTTAAAAGTTGCTAATCATGTTATTGTTGTTGCTATTAATAGACTTTATTTAATTACCAAACAGAAACACAACCTGCAATTTAGCAAACAAAACATAAATAAAAAATGGAGTTAGATAGATTTTAGTAGGTCAATTATTATTATTATTATTATTATTATTATTATTTTGACATATTCACACAAGAGGGGGGGGAGGGAGATTCGAGCTAGTGACCTCCGGAGGCGTGATCCCTAGCCGATTGAGCTATCTCTTGAGAATAGTAGGTCAATTACTTGAGTGATGTTAGAAATCACTTTTTTTTTATGTCACTCTAAAAATGATGTGACTTTTAAAATTATCATTGGGCTTGTGATTTATCAATATTGAATTTTGATCAAATTGTTATTTTAAAAGCCATTTCATTCATGGAGTGACATAAGAGTGACTTATAGAATTGCTCTAATTATTCACATCCTGATCTAGTACAAATTTTGGAAAAAAACTTCACAAAATCCCCCCTTAACTTTTATGCGTTTTGAAATTACTCCCCCGAACTTTTATGCGTTTTGAAATTATTCCTCCAAAGTTAAAAAAAAAACTCTCAATTTAGGGCACCGAACTTTCAATTTTTTGCAATGTCTCCCATCTTTTAGGATTTTCCGTTAAATATTTTCAAAATTCCCAAAATACCCCATTTTTAATAAATAAAGTAACATAAAAACAGGCAAGGAGTTAGGTGTAGGTATTTTTGTAAATTTCATTAAATCTTGATCAATGCCTGATCTTTGCAATTTTTTATTTATTTATTTTATTTATAAAAAAAGGGGGGATTTTGAGAATTTTGAAAATATTTAACGAAAAATCCAAACAGAAAATTGCAAAAAATTGAAAATTCGATATCTTAAATTGAGAGTTTTTTAACTTCGGGAGTAGTAGTTTCAAAATGACTAGAAGTTTCTCCAATTATTATGCTAGGCAAATGCATGTTATAATATCAACTATGAGAGTGTCTTGTTCAAGATGTTTCATATTAGTGTGGCTAATTAAGCAACGACATGTGCTCAATTTGGTCTATTAGACAAGCTCAGTCTAATTCTTTCATCCAGATATTATCCATGCAAATAAAATAAAGGTACCCAAAAAAGCTCACCCATAAGTATTTTCTGAATTTTTGTAAAATATAAGCTGTTTAAACATTATATAAACCTCAATTCCAAACAATGTAAAACAGCCCACACGCTTTAGTGATGAGCATTTGCTTCAGCTTTTTTATGGGAGTTGGCCTTTGCCTGAAGGTGAAAAAATAAAAATATGTTCAAAATAATAATAAAAAGTATGTGTAAATGCAGTTTGTGATATTGTAAAGAAATCCCAGCAAGGCATTTAGATATGTCTTATCAAGAAATGAAAGAATTTTAAAAGAAGAAAGAATTCTCTTATTTCACAATGCACATGATGCTTACAAATAGTTTGTTATATAGACTTGAGAAGGGGGAGCACATCCCATGAATCAAGGCCCAAATTATGCATTGTTAAATTAAGCTTTTGGAATAACTGATAATTTAACATGGTATCAGAACCAAAGGTTCTGAAATCAAACCTTGACTCCGTTAATACAAACCATTTAAATTAAATATTCTACAAGTTGGGCCCCACCTATTAAAACGGAGTTTGAGCCCACACGTGAAGGAAGTGTTAACTTAAGTGATTAAATTTACCGATTTTTATAAACTTAAGCTTTTAAGATACTTGATAATTTAACAAGAATAGAAAAACTATACAAAGGAGAAAATGTGTCTTATGTTAAAAGAGTATGCATATCAAACACCATGCATCTACTCTAGATGGCCATATTGCTTACTAATTAAAATTATATTACTAAGTTAGTTAAAAGTAGTATTGCAGAAAATAAATTATTAAATCATCACTTGTCTCAAAAGTTTAAGTTTATAGGAAAATATAATTTTAATCATTTAATCAATACTTTAATACACTCCTCACGTGTGTGTTCAAACTTCCTTTTAATAGGTGATATCCAACATGTGTAATATATTAATTAAATGGGGGTGAATGACGGAATTAAGGTTTGAACTCATGACTTTTGATTTTAATACCATGTTAAATTAACACTTATTCCAAAAGCTTAAACTTAGGATTAGGTAAATTTAATCATTTAATCAATATTTTAACATAAATGAATATTAGTAAATTATACTTTCAATCTTAACAATAAGGGTTTGTTTGAGTTTGCGATTTAAAAATAGAGATTTTAAAATGTGGGCAAAATCGTAGTTTAACCTTTAAAATGGTATTAAAAAAAAAAAAAAACCACTTATTTACCTAGGATTTGAAATCGCAATTTCAAATAAAGTAATGCTAGGTACCATCTTTTTATCCTCTTAAAATCCTTCTAAAGTTGATGTGGCTTTCAAAATCACCATTTAATCAAAATTCAAGTATGATTCATTTAAAATTTAATGTTGATTTTAAAAGCCACATCAGCTTTATAGGGATTTTAGGAGGATAAAAAGATGGTATATAGTATTACTGTTTCAAATAATCTATTTTTTGTAATTTGATTTAAAATTGTACTTTTTATCTATAAAATCGCAATAACAAACAAACTCTAAGGCCTATTGTAATAAACTTAACATTTAAGTAAGCCAACTTTCTAAATTATGGGGTCGAACTCTTGTATATTAAAGTGTTATAAATGATAAGCTAAGTGAGAACTGTTAAGAAATTAAAGAATGGAGCTCAAATTACGCAATCCTACACAAACGCCATTGCCGAAGAACGATCTTCATGTCCTGAGTACATAACACAACAATAAAATGTCCCTCTAATATCACATTGCAATCCAAAAGCAAAGTTCTGGCCAAATATTACCAAATGGAGAATTTTACATCTTTTTTGCTTTTATGATTTTGGGTCTTGTAATAGTAAATGATATACACGATGGGGCAACAAGAAAATCAAAGAAAATTTTACTCGCTAAGATTGGTCGCAAGAGATTGATAGATTATCATGACAGTACTAACAGACCGCAGAGATTTTTTTCCTAATGGTTGTTCGAATGAGAAAAACGAAGAAAAGTTATAGTATAAAATCCTTTCCCACAAGGAAATTATGTTTTGGAATTAAATACCCAAATGACGCCGTTTTGATATAATTTATGTTTTTAATATATATATATATATATTATGAGTAGGTAGAAATAAATAATATCCGCCCTGCATAGCCTAAGTCCACTATCTACCCGTAAGCCATATGTGCGGATGGATAGCAATACATGCATAAGAGCATGTTTGTGATCAGTGGCGGACACAGGATTTTTCCTACGTGGAGGCATTTTTTTAATGAATAAAATAATAAAAATAACAAAAATAATAACAAAATAATTAAATATAAAAAATAATTTTTTGGTCTTCCTTTTGTGCATTGCTGTATTTTTTTAATGAATACAAAAATAAAGTTGAACAAAAATATAACAAACCGAATAAGTGAATAATTTAACAAAATTTTTAATTATGTTTTAAAACATATAAATAGAACTTACGATTTGTTTTGTCACTACTAGTGCTAATTTAATTGTCCTATTTGTAGATATGCTCTTCGAATTTGGTCTATATCATTAGGATGATAATCACACTTTTTTTTTTAGCAAGGATCTCCGGACAGATTTACTAAATCTACTTCAACACAAAGCCGTTTAGAATTTGATTAGAGGTCAATAGAATCGTTGTTTTTCTCTATAATCTCAGACAACTACAATTATATATTTATACAATTAAAATATGAAACAAAAACTATATAAATTCATAAATAATTAAATATTAAAACAATTAGCAAAAATAGGCTTAATAGCAATATAATTATATAAATATTAAGACAATTCATTTAAAAGAACAATTATTTTTACAAGGCCGGCAAGCACGCGTGTTTTATTTTTACAAAGTCTTTTATTTGTTTTTAATTTACACAGCCACTATTCTCCACTTTGGGCTTGACTTCTTGTTTTTTTTTTTTTAACTTACACGGCTGCTGTTCCCCATGAGTAATGATATGGGTTACGCTGGCGTGCGTAAACAGTAATGCACGCCGGTGACGTGGCATGTGCCACATTAGATAAAAAAAAAAAAAGCGTTTTTTATTTTTGAAAACAGCGCCAACGTCAAAGACTCAAATCCCTCCCCTCATTTCATTCTTGAACCCCTGCCCTCAAATTTCCCCCCAAATTTTCCCTCCCTCCCCGTACTGCGAGACGCTTCACCACTGCCGGAAAGCTGTACAGCTCTCTCTCTTTTTGTTTGAGCGTACCCCGATGAGAAAAAAGTGAAAGTCCAGCTTCTTCTTTCACCCACGTGATTTCAACGTGTTGAGTGTTGAGCCTTATGGGTCTGAATTTCCTTGATTTCTTCTGTGTTTCCAATTTTTGTTTAGTTTTGTGTGTGATTTCAACGTGTTGAGCGTTGTTTGGTTTTCCCACAGCTCTCTCTCTCTCGCGCTCTTCTTGTTTGAGCGTAAACATTTAAGATCAAGCACAGATCTGGATCATTCATTAAGAAATCTCTCAAATCCGGGCTTAAGAATCTTTCATCTTGTTTTTCATTTCTTATTTTGCTTGTCTGTTTGTCTAATTTTTTATGGTGATCTAGTTTTTTTGATATTTTTTGAAGGTTTCGGTAGAAGATTTCAATTGACCACTAAGGTTTCAAAATGGCAAGCCACCGGGTTGCCATCATTGCTCCATTTGTAAGCCAACATGCTTTTTAATGTCGTTCATGTGTTTCTATTATGCTATTATTTTAGCATCTATTGTTTCTTTTGGTCTTACGCTTTTATATTTCTTGAAAAGATTGTGCATTCTGAAATTCATGCATTCTCTACATTTTTTGGCTTCACCCCTCTTGAATTTGTTATAGTCCTTTGTTCAAATACAGTTTATAACAAATGTCAAACATCTAGATTTTGTAAATATTTATATTTGTAGGCCAAAGATGTGTTCTGAAGATGGATCATCTGTGTGTTTGGGTAGTGAATTGTGTTGGAGCGTGCAACTAGTAGTTTTTCTTCTTTTCTTGGTAAAGCCATATTCTTTTCCATGTGTATTAGTAGTTAAATATGCCAGAATTTGTTTCATCTCCGATTAATATGAGCCAATGAATTGGGTTGTAGCACCAAGTCCATGATTTGAATAAGCAGGATAATACCCAAATTCCCAAATAAGCAGGATAACACCCTACTAAATGATGAGTATTTCATCATTTTTAGATTTTTGTTCTTTCGTTTGCTTTTGGTGTCTGTACTTTAGGGTGTCTTCTTTTTCAGACATGATACTATGAGGTGTTAATGATTAAATTGCAATTGCATGGCTTTTTGCCTGTAGACTCTCGTTGTGTTGTAGACTAGGGAGTTTTGTTATTCAGAAATGCTACTGGGTGTAAATGCTCAAATCGTAATTGCTTGTTCCTTTTGTTTCTCTTTGTACTAAGCAATAAGAGTTGTAGTTTGGTATGAAAGTCAAAAAGTGCTTGTGATATCATGTTACTAATAAAAATTCAGGGCTTTTTCAATATCTTCAAGTATTTTGTTCTCTTTAATGTTGGCAATATATTTATTCTTATCAAATTGACATGAACAGCATCTAAAGATCTCTCTGTTTTATCTTGAAAAGGGGGAATGAGAAATAGAGAAAAAAAATCTTCATCTTGACTGCCACTCAAACCTTTGAGCTTCCAATTACTTTGTCTAGCTGATAATAGCTTGGTGTTTTTACTTTTATCATAATTTATCTACTATTGTTTAAACATATTACATTAACAGAATGTCGTTTTTTGATTGAGTTGAATTATGTTTCTTTCTTGATGTATTTAAGACCTTGAGATAAATTAACATGA
Organism: Corylus avellana; assembly: GCF_901000735.1. Taxonomy (NCBI): domain Eukaryota; kingdom Viridiplantae; phylum Streptophyta; class Magnoliopsida; order Fagales; family Betulaceae; genus Corylus; species Corylus avellana. The sequence continues at coordinate 33,321,051 of NC_081542.1, forward strand.
CTCCCCAATTTTGACATAGCTTCCAGGGTGGCTATTTCTTTCTTTATCCATTGCATTGAGTGACTTTCACATTGGAAATCCTTGGTACAATCAAACCTTCACTAAAAATTCTGAATCCTTGACAAAACCTGACCACTCTTTCTTCTTTCAATTTTAGGTGCCTTTCTGTTGAACAACACTTCTATTCAGAAAGTTCATGGAGATTTCTCGACTCCTTGAGAAGAATCCAGTTCCAACTGACTATAAAGGTTTAATATGGATGATTGCTTGTTTCCTGCAAAAGAATATAGTGGATGTGCCATGTCTTAAACATGGTAATTTTGCTCCACAAGTCTAATTGGTTTTCTCTACAATGCTCAAGCATGCAGATGTGAGTAAAGATAGTACATGGCATGGACTTGTGAGACATTACTTGAATGGTACAAAAAGGAATACCGTGAATGCAATTCGGATGGCCTTGCATATAATCTGGGATTGCAATGAAGCTATTTGACTGAACTATGGCAGAGGCAGAACTGTCTAGCAATGGCAAGCACCAGGGATAGGGATGTTTAATTTTTATTTTGACAGCACTTTTGCTACTAGTTTAAAGGTTGGTTGTCACTGGATTTATTGAGCTGATGGACCAGGCACTTCACCACCCATTTATCTTTGTAATTCCATTTTGTCAATCCAATCCAATCCATATTTTTCCATCTCTCATTACAATTTCCTGCATTTTCCTATCCCACTACAATTCATTTCATCCAAAACAAAGCCAAAAAAGGGTGCACGCCAAAGTGAATAAGTACATAAAAAGAAGAAAATAAGGATTTCAAACAAAAAATAAAATTGGAGTAAACGAGAAGTGAAGCATTCCCAATGTCTAAAAAGAGGCCATCAACTTTGAATGAGTTATGACAACTACAAGTAGACTCATGAGCACACACACTCGAGGAGAAAGAGAAATGTAATAATTTGAAAAAAAAATAAATAAATACAATTAGATAATATATTTTGCAGCAATAAATCATCTTTTTCGCTCATTCCTATAAAATGACACAATTTTGTTGTGAGAGATCGGACATATAAGAATGCTAGTCGTAGCTCTACTTGGCATATTACAATGCCCACTTTCAAACCAAAAACCATTATGAGAATCCAAGTTCTTATTGTTAGCGTGAGTTGTCATCCGGAATTATTATGGGAAGAAAGATCTTGGATTGCCAATCACTACATATAAGGATTGATTGACAATCCTGCCATATAAGAATAAAATCCTTTATTCTTGCCTTGAAATTAGCTTAAGCCGAGAATAGGTTCAATTGTAATGCTATTTATACATGGTTATTCCTTGTAAAGATATATGGAAAAATAATATACAGAATTCCTTCTCTGTTTTTTGTCATGGTATCAGAGCAGGTTTTTGATCCTGTCACCTACAGTTTTTTTCAATCCTAATTCCTTCCATCTACTTTACCCGCAACTATGAGCGGCACTGACCAACCTACCGACAACCCAACATTTGACCAATCTTGCTATGACCCCTTACCAACATCCATCCTTACCGAATTAACCACTAGAATGAACGAAGTTTTGACCAAAGCTTCGGCTCCAACCCAGATCACCGACACAACTGCTGCTCCAATTGGCATTAAGTTGGACGGCTCCAACTATGCCCTCTGGTCCCAAGTTGTCGAGATGTATATCTCAGGCAAAGACAAATTGGGATATATTAATGGCAATATCCAGCAACCTCCACAAACAGATCCATCCTTTCGAAAGTGGCGCACAGACAATGCCATTGTCAAAGGATGGCTGATCAATTCCATGGAACCATCACTGATCGGGAACTTCATCAGATTTCCAACTGCGAAACTAGTGTGGGATTCCATTGCGACCACCTACTTTGACGGAAGTGATACATCTCAGGTGTATGATCTCCGGCGACGTGTGACTCGGCTGAAACAAGCAGGCGGCTCTCTTGAAAAATATTTTACTGACCTCCAGGGCCTATGGCGTGAGATTGATTTTCGCCGACCAAACCCGATGGAATGCGTGGCTGATATTAAGCACTACAACGACATGCTTCAGGAAGACCGGGTGTATGTCTTCTTGGATGGCCTGGATGATCGGCTTGATAAAATTCGAGGGGACATACTACAGATGAAACCTTTCCCTACTATTGAACAAGCATACGCTCATGTTCGTCGGGAAGCTGTCCGGCAGGCAGTTATGATCACAGGTGATTCTAGTGATAATCCGGGAGCAGTCTTGGCTTCGAAGAGCTTCAGGTCTGGACAGAATATCCCATCTTCGACCAAGTCTCTCTCTCTCGGCAATGGGAAAGGCAGCAACCCTTCTCGACCACGAATTCCCTCTGATGGAACCAAGTGTTCACATTGTGGAAATTCGAAACATACCAGAGACACTTGCTTCAAACTACATGGATATCCAGACTGGTGGAATGAACTTCAGACTCGAAAACGCCGTGATGCTGCCTCGGATGGAGGAACTGGTCAGGCTGCAGTGGCTACAACAGAACCATGTCTCTCTCTCGCTTCTCATGTCGAGACTTCTAAGGGAGATGCACCGGCCACGGACCCAGGTAAATGCAGTCATGCCTCTGTAGCTCCTCTCGAGATGATGATAACGGCTCGTGGGTGGTTGACTCGGGAGCGTCCGACCACATGACATTTGATGCCACAGACTTTGTACAAACGTCCCAACCACGGCGAATGTGTATTGCAAATGCAAATGGGGGTCTTTCCCCAGTCACAGGGGCCGGCACAGTCAACTTATCACCTACTCTATCACTAACCCATTGTTTACTTGTTCCCTCTCTTTCACATAAGTTACTATCTGTGAGTCAGATTACCACAGCCATGAATTGTGTCGTACTCATGTATTCTACTTTCTGTTTGCTTCAGGATATTCTTACCAAGGAGATCATTGGGCGTGGTACTAAGCGGGGGGGGCTCTACTATGTGGATGATCTCAGTGTGGGACGTGCAAATCACATGCATCATCCAGTTGACGACAAAAAACGACAGATTTGGCTATGGCATCTCCGGTTAGGACATCCATCATTTGGTTATATGAAACATTTATTTCCTGATTTATTCTCCAACATGTCACTATTTGATTTCAAATGTGAAACATGTATTCTGGCTAAGAGTCATAGAGCTACTTATCCTTTGAGCATGAATAAAAGTAATGTTCCTTTTGCTTTAATTCACTCCGATGTATGGGGTCCTTCTCCCGTTTCTACAACATCTGGAAATCGTTGGTTTGTGATATTTATTGATGATTGTACTCGCATGACTTGGCTTTACTTGTTAAAACACAAACATGAGGTACTACGTGTTTTTCAGTCGTTCCACACTATGGTTCAAACTCAATTTTCTGCTAAGATTCAGATTCTTAGATAAGATAATGGTGGTGAATATGTGAACCACCAGTTTCATGAATATTTCCAAAGTCACGGTCTTATTCATGAAACTTCTTGCCCTCAGACTCCTCAGCAGAACGGGGTGGCTGAGAGAAAAAATCGCCATATTCTTGAAACTGCTCGGGCTTTATTACTTGGTGCCCATATGCCTAGTAGACATTGGGATGATGCCGTTGCCACAGCTGTGCATCTTCTCAATCGGATGCCTTCCAAAGTTTTGGATTTTAAGACTCCCCTACATACGTTGTCTACATATGTCACCTTACCTACAATGTTGATGATTCCGCCCCGAGTGTTTGGTTGTGTTGCATTTGTCCATCTCCATAAGACCCAATGCACGAAGCTAGATCCTTGTGCCATCCGCTGTTGTTTCTTAGGGTATGCCTTACATCAAAAAGGATACCGTTGCTATGATCCAGCCAATGACCGCTCCTACGTGACTATGGATGTCACTTTTCTAGAAACAGAATCATTCTTCCCTTCTCCAGTACCCAACTCTACTCGTCAGGGGGAGATCCATAGTGAAGAGCCGAGTTGGTTGAGATTGGATTGGGCAAGAGTTAACGAGGCTGAAATCCACAATTATGAAGAAGTTAACAACGAAGAGGAGGTTCACGAAAGAGAACCACATACAGGACTGGATATGTCCACAGAAATTGAGCCAGACCTCAGAGAAGTTTCTACACTACCTGAAGCTGAAAGAGACACCCCCCACGCCCCAGTACCCGAAGGCCCATCTCTTGAGAATATTCCTGAGGTAAACTCCCCAACTATACCTCCAAACTCTAGTAATATGAATACCTCTGTTGGCTATACTTTACCTTTCAGGCATAATCGTGGCAAACCACCAAGTCGATATTCCCCAGATGTTGGAGAACGAAGCTCAAAGTATCCAATTGCCAACTATGTGTCCACAAAGAGGCTATCCAAACCACTCAAGACATTTGTACATGACCTTTCCTCATACCAGGTCCCTATAGAAATCCATGAAGCACTAGCAGACCCTAAATGGACTCAGGCTGTGAAGGAAGAAATGGAGGCATTGCTGAAAAATGAAACATGGACTCTGGTCCCTCTACCAAAAGGAAAAAAGACAGTGGGTTGTAAATGGGTGTTCTTCATCAAACACAAAGCAGATGGCTCAATAGACCGATACAAAGCTCGGCTAGTAGCCAAAGGCTACACGCAGACATACGGTGTAGATTATCAAGAGACCTTCTAACCAGTGGCAAAATTAAACACGGTTAGAGTACTACTGTCTCTTGCAGCAAACCAGGATTGGCCATTGCACCAGTTTGACGTAAAAAATGCCTTCCTCCATGGTGATCTTGAGGAAGAAGTTTACATGGATGTTCCACCGGGCTACATAGCAAACTCTGAGTCTGAAATGGTATGTAAATTACAAAGGGCACTGTATGGTTTAAAACAGTCACCGAGAGCATGGTTTGGGCGATTTAGCTTGGCAATGAAGAAGTATGGTTACAACCAGAGTAACTCAGACCATACACTGTTCTTAAAATGTCAACTGGGTAAGGTCACAGCTTTAATAATCTATGTAGATGATATGATTATTACAGGCAATGACTTAGAAGAAATATCAAGACTCCAAAAGCTTTTGGCGATGGAATTCGAAATGAAAGACCTAGAAGGACTTAAATATTTTCTGGGAATTGAGGTTGCTAGATCAAAATAAGGTATATTTCTTTCCCAACGGAAATATATCTTAGACCTACTATCGGAGGTGGGACTACTAGAATGTAAGCCTGCAGACACACCAATTGTCCAGAACCATAAACTTGGAGAATATCCAGACCAAGTGCCCACAAACAAAGAGAGATACCAAAGATTAGTAGGGAAACTTATATATCTCTCTCATACTCGCCCAGATATTGCCTATGCCGTGAGCATGGTAAGCCAATTCATGCATTGCCCCAGTGAGGATCACATGGATGCAGTGATCAGAATTCTTCGATACTTAAAGTCATCTCCAGGAAAAGGGCTCATGTTCTCCAGGAATGATCATCTCAGAGTTGAGGGATACACAGACGCTGATTGGGCAGGAAACATATTAGACAGAAAATCCACCTCAGGGTACTTCACGTTCGTCGGTGGGAACCTGGTTACATGGAGAAGCAAAAAGCAGAACGTGGTGGCCTTGTCAAGTGCTGAAGCTGAATTCAGAGGGATGGCTAAGGGTCTTTGTGAGCTTCTCTGGCTTAAAAGACTATTAACAGAAATTGGCTTTGCCCCAAACAGTGAGATGAATCTATTTTGTGACAACAAGGCTGCAATTGCTATTTCATACAACCCTGTCCAACATGATCGAACCAAACATGTGGAAGTAGATCGACATTTCATTAAACATAATCTTGAGGCCAAGATAATCTGTTTTCCGTTTATCAAGTCCGAGGATCAATTGGCAGATGTACTTACAAAGGCTGTGTGCAGCAAGGTGTTTCACAACTCACTGGACAAGTTGGGCATCAGAGATTTGTATGCACCAACTTGAGGGGGAGTGTTAGCGTGAGTTGTCATCCGGAATTATTATGGGAAGAAAGATCTTGGATTGCCAATCACTACATATAAGGATTGATTGACAATCCTGCCATATAAGAATAAAATCCTTTATTCTTGCCTTGAAATTAGCTTAAGCCGAGAATAGGTTCAATTGTAATGCTATTTATACATGGTTATTCCTTGTAAAGATATATGGAAAAATAATATACAGAATTCCTCCTCTGTTTTTTGTCACTTATTTCTTTCCTCCAAATTTTCTCAGCAACCAAACGACCCCAAAATAGAATTACCATAAACAAAGTCGAATAAAGAAGTTAAAGCAATGGGTATCCAGGACCAACCCAAAAGACAAAAAAACTTGAGGAAAAGAAATGCTCTCGTCCATGCTCCACCCGCACGCTGCGCCTTCGCCATCTCCGACAGAGACGGCCCCAACTCCGACTCAGACAGGATCGTTGTCTTCCATCCTGGGTTGGTCCGTACTCCACCAAGCCCGACCTTTCTCGGTGGGGGATTTTGGGAGGAAAATGGGTGAGTGATTTTAAGACCTATTTTGGGGTGTATTCCTCTCGTGAGGGAATGAGTTACGGCCGGAGCTAATGGAAGGAAGTGGAGGTGGTCGTCGGTGGCGGTGACGGTGGGGAGAGGAGAGGACACACGGTGCCACCCTAGTGGAGCTAAACATGCTCAAAAACCTTACGGGGTCTCCATGGCCGGTGCTCTTGGTGGGTTCAACGCCCATGCCAGAAATTTGTAAGCATGTTGGCTTACAAATGGAGCAATGATGGCAACCCTGTGGCTTGCCATTTTGAAACCTTAGTGGTGAATTGAAATCTTCTACCGAAACATTCAACAAATATAAAAAAAACTAGATCACCATAAAAAAATGAGACAAACAGACAAAAGCAAAACAAGAAATGAAAAACAAAATGAAAGATTCTTAAGCCCGGATCTGAGAGATTTCTTAATGAATGATCTAGATCTGTGCTTGATCTTAAATGTTTACGCTCAAACAAGAAGAGCGCGAGAGAGAGAGCTGTGGGAAAACCAAACAACGCTCAACACGTTGAAATCACACACAAAACCAAACAAAAATTGGAAACACAGAAGAAATCAAAGAAATTTAGACCCATAAGGCTCAACACTCAACACGTTGAAATCACGTGGGTGAAAGAAGAAGCTGGACTTTCACTTTTTTCTCATCTGGGTAAGCTCAAACAAAAAGAGAGAGAGCTGTACAGCTTTCCGGCAGTGGTGAAGCGTCTCGCAGTACGGGGAGGGAGGGAAAATTTGGGGG